>NW_010556777.1:17563-35120 GCF_000687285.1 Phaethon lepturus
TTTTCAGTTGAGATATTATTCACTGAAATGCTCTGAGGGAATTGATAACATGGAAATTAATCTTTTATTTTTCAGATGTGATGTTCACCATAGCACAGCAACTGACAAATAATTTAAATTCAAAGGTAGCTTTAGTTTTGTCGCTGCATCTGAAATAACACTTTTTAAAATTAAAAATTTAAAACTAAGACTTGTAAGACTGCTCCCTGCCCCCGTCTGTCCTTTTCTTATCTTAGTGTAAATTGAAAAGATCAAGTATCAATTACAATTCAGGCTACCACTAGCTAATGCATTGTGTGTACACACACAACACTTCCATCTCCCAAAGAAATCTTGAATTGAAGAGATTTGCTGATGTAGGTGCTATAGGTACTAGTTTGCTTTATGATGTCCTTAGACTTTAATAGTATAGTTTTCTGGTTTCTTTTCAGTTATATCTGTACCGAATAGCAAGGAGAGAACAAACATCTGTCCTAGGCATCTTGTTTATTAAAGATTGTGATTTCCTCCCCCCACCCCCGCCCCTTCCTAAAGGAGAGAAGTTAGAAAGAATTTCTGAAAAATTTAAAATAAATACATGGCAACATATGTCTGTAGTTGAAGTACATAAATACGTTAACTCAGACAACTGAATGATTGTAATGCAACAATAGAATAAGCACAAAAAAGAATTTACTCGTTTACATGAACCAAAATACTATATGCTTGATATTGGGTAACCTGACAGACCAAAAACCTGCACTCTTCTATTCTTGGCTGTAGGCATCATCATTATGATACCATTCTGCTATTTTTTGTGTTTTTTCTACTGACCTTATTAAAAAACTAAATACTGCTTCTACATACTTGTCTCTAAATTCTGAGGTCATTGAAAAGGTTTCACTAGCCTGAGTGGTAAATTTAAGCCAACTATAATAACTTCAGGGATACCAGGGTTTAAAATCCAGCATGCTGAAGTGATGTTTTAAAAGAAAACTTTCAGCTTTTACCTGTACAGTGGTAAATTGAAGTAAATAAAAATCAAGTTTAATGTAAAATTGAAGACACAGAAATTTCTATCCAGTGATCTTGTGTGTGCATTGCATACCTGAAAGTTTGCAAATACATAAACCTCCATAGATTTAATAGCTTTGAAACCAAAACCGAAAACTTCACACAAGTTTTCGTGTATATTACTACATTTTGCAGTGAACCTGTTCATTTCTAGTGGAAGGCTGGACAACACCCATCTTGACGCATTTTTTTTTCCAGGCTTCATTAAAATCTGGATTTGCTACATCTGAAAAATATTGGTCTGCAGGGGAATAAATGACAGACACCCATGACTTCTAGTACTCTACTTTGTTTTATTAATTGGAAATGTTTCCTTTGGGCAGAGCTGATTGACCCATGAAAGAAAAGGAAAGGCTTAGAAAAGAGGAGTTCTTGGCTACAGCTGCCTGGCAAACAGCCTGCACATTCAACCCCAGTTTATGGATTATTGATTGGAGAGGAGATGAAGTGCAGCTCCTATTCTCAAGCCAAGCAGACTGCCTTACACAGAGTGCAGCTTAACTTTCATTCTTCATTAATGTGGAATACATAATGTGTATGGAAAAAAGGAGGTCTCGTTAACAGGTCAGAAGAAGTTAAGTTAGCCTTTGTATTGCCTGTCCCAATGAAGGCAAAGTCATGAGAATGAACCTAGCTTTTTTCTCTTTTTTTCTCTTGGAGAAAATTATGGTCATGAACTGTCTGTATATATATGCTGTGTATGTATGTATTTTTCAGTCTAGTACCTCATCAGATTAAAAAAAATTAGGGTTTTATCACAGGTCTAAAATCACTTCAACAGAGAAGTTCAAAGCACTGAAATATTCTGAACGCTTTAAATCCTGATTTAAAAAAAAAACAAACCCAACCACCACAAACACCTCCTTCCCCACCCCTGCCCAACAAAACCTTCAAAACCAGAAAAAAACAAACCCAACAACCAACTGAGGTCTAAAAATGATGCATTTGAATTTTATTAAAAATAAATCATGAAAGTGATATCTTGGGCAACATTTTGAAATCAACCATTTTGGCAATGTATGAACTAAATAGTTCTCACTAATAAAGGAAAGTAGTATGATATCCCCTCAACCCCTCTAAACTTGTTAGTTTTCCTATAATCAAGCAAGTGTCTGTCTGTAGTTATGACCTGAATATGTAATACTCTTACATAGATTATTTTTTTCCATAGCCTGTGGGATTTGAAATGGGTTAAACTCAATTTTCATACCTAGTTGGCAAAGAATTTGAGCAGAAATGAAATTAGAGGGCTCTGCTGGCTTCTGCCTATGCCTGCTGTGGAACAAGGGCAGTTGAACATAAGATTGATGATACGAAGAGACAGGGTTGCCCCGCTCTGGTAATGCCAGAACAGGGCGGTCACCCTTCCCAGGCAACTCTTGTTTCGTCCTTGTAGTATGGTGCAAGGGATGTGCAGTCTTACGCTTTAGATATGCTTTAGCATGCTAAAAAGGCCTGTTTATTTACTATCATTAAGATTTCAGAACCCAGTAGATACCAGCTCTTACAAACTAGAGAAAAGTTTGATTACTTGAGTTGCTGTAAGGAAAATTCTTGAGCATGAGAAAAAACATAAATAGATTGCTGGCTGAAGTGCCTGGGGGCAAAGCAAGAAGATAGAACATAACACCTTACGTTTCAGGTGAGAAATACATGAGGGCTTATTTAGCAGAGGATGTGTATCAAGAAAACAGGTAAATTCAATAGGAAAAGTTATTTTTTTCATAAAACTGCAACAAGATGAGGAGGACGTCAGCATAGAACATAAAATGTCGTCGGGGTGGGAAATATTAAAGCACATACAAATATGCTTACAGGAACAAATATATTTAAGTTTATTTATGATAATAAATATATTTATTGCTCTTTGTCCCAGGATAAAATTTTGCCTGACAAAGAAAAAAGTAATTGGTTTGAAAAGTAAGAGAAGGCCAGGGAGTCATCTTGAATTTATGGAAGTGATCAAAAAGATACTTGCTTTATTTTGCAGAGTCATGTTTTTAAATTGATTAGTAATAACTTAAAATGACTTGACATCTGCAGGCCACTGCTGTGGGAAAGCTTGTGGAAGAATTGTCCAGGAGGCCTCTTCAGTGTCTGGGAGACTTGACAAGTGGAGATACTAAGCTCTATAAGCCTCATCTTAGCGTGAAGTCAGAAATAATTTTCCTGAAGTTTGCTGACCTGTAGGAATGTAGAGTTGTGGTAAACGTGGCCTTGTGTACATGAGATTAACCCTTCTCCTCAAAAAAACCCCCACCAAACCCAGAACAAAAAGAAACGTGACCGTCCTTGCGAGTCGCGTGGCGGGCGGTCGGCGTGGGCTGGGTAGCCTCCCCCGGCCTTACGCTCGCCGCACCTCGCGCGGGCAGCACCGCGTAGCTGACGGAAGGCCGTGGGCACCCTGGCATGACGTGCTTTCGGGTGGGTTCGTGAAGCACCCGGCCGCTTCGCAGAAGTGCCGTGGTGACTCCGGCGGGAGTGATGACGTTCCTCACGCAATACACAGCGTTTCTGTCGAGGGCCTGGCGTGCACGGGGATATCTGACCTTCTGGTACTGCTTGCGAGGAGTCGACTGATGCGGCTGGCATTTCTGGAGCTGAAAGAGCAAGGTGCTAGCCCAGCTTTATGCAATTAATCTGGTATTTGTGTGTTTTTTAAGCTACACCGGATGGATTTATTATCTTACCCTGAGCAAAGCTCACCAGGAGTGCTCCAGTGAAATGTCTTCTTTCGGTCACAGAACACCAGTTTGTGAAAACAGAAAGGTGTCTGTCTTGACAAGTGTCTCCTGGAAGATGGGGTAACTCTTTGGAAACACAGACCTTCTTGTCAGCTCGTCAGGGCTCTGAAGCGTTTCCAGTTTCCAGCACCCGCTCCTGGGGGCTGGGAGCCGCCGTACGACCGCCCCGGCGCCGCGCTCGGACCCCTGGAGCCTGCTGGCCTCTACGTTCTGCTTCGGGGTCTACCTTCCAGCTTTGCTTTAGCTTCTGTCCCACACTTGATATGAAACACAATGTTATTTTAAAAAAAAAAAAAAAAGTAAAATTTTGCACAGAATGGGAATTCTGAGTTCCAGCTGCCTATTAAGTAAGTCTTTGTTGGAGGCAGAGCATACAGTGCCCACGGGGGTTCCAGCACACCAAGAAGCTGTACGTTTAGGCCTGTGTTGAAGAGTTGATATTTTAGAGTTTGAATATTGTGCGTTCAGGAGCAATTGAAACAGATGGTGGCCTAGCGGCTACGAAGATGTGAGTTGGTAGCTACAAAGGGAGTATGTGGACATGGAGAGGGAAGCAAATAAAATGCTGATACGGCATCAGGACAGTTGTTCCCTCTGGTTTGGGGCAGAGACCTTTTATTAGGATGCTGTGTGGAAGAATATTTACCCCGTTATCTTTTTGTACTTGATCTATGTATTTATAATAGAGTCTGTCTCTTCCACAGTAACTTTTTGCTCTTTCTGTATTGCACTGATTATACAGGCAGAGCTTTACATAAGCATCAGGAGAACACAGATTCTTCTGTGAACGTCTTGCGGTATAACGGTATTGTGATGAAACTCTAGGCTGCAGCTCAGAATAAGAGGTCCTGCCATATTGCAATGGAAAAAAAAATTGCTTTTTTCTACACAGTGTGATTTATTTTTTTGTGTATTTAATACACCTGTGCATTTAAAAAAGCTTAAAGCATATGATAACTTAGGATAACAGTAATAATAATAGGTATAAAAAGATCAGTAATGCATATAATGCTGTCTAAAGAAAGTCTGGAGAAAGGTGCTTTTAATGATAGGGCTGAAGAGTATGTAAGTATCGACTTGTCAATTAGTCTAATATCCTTTATAGAAAACGCATGACCTGGAATGATTTTTTATTCTAGCTTCTGGGGTTACTTTTGCCTATCTACCCCATAAGCCACTGTCTTTTTTTATCACTTTATTCGTATGTAATCACAATACATATGTCTAGACCTGTACTCTCTCTTGCTTTATTAGTGTTGTGATAGTCAGCAGAATATATTGTTTTGAAATCTCTTTTGTGAGGTTAAACTGTATCACTGACAAGGATTGACAGCTGCTGTGAATGCAATAATGAGGTTTTTACTCCCACTGTCTCTGCAGATTTATCACTGAAGTTTATTTTCCTCATTTACCTGTGGAAGCATTTACTTTGATGCTGCTCCCCTTGTGATCTACAGCTGCGTTCCTTTCCTTACCAAAGCAACATTGGTTTGCGTAGTTTATATCGGTATAGAAATGCACAGCTTGTGCAAGGAATCATGGTTATAAGGTAGAAGGGCAAGGGAGGTACACGTTAAAAATAATCAGGGTCTTGTTATCTGTTCTGCAGTGTTCTCCGTGTGCAGATACGGCCTATGGAATATGGTTTGAAAAGATCCCGTCTGCTTTGTGTGCCAGTTGTTATTCAACACGTAGTCAGCAGCTGACTTTTTTTTTTCCTCGTTGATATCTATGTTGCAGGAAGACATCAGTAACTGGCAGTGACAAACAGGAGAATTGTTCAAGTCAAAATTATTTGGCTGATACGCGTGTACCGACCACCACGTGGCCCTTGGCTAGGAGGCATCCCAGGCGCACGTGTGTCTGTGCTCCCAGCAAGGAGGGACATGACTTTACTCCTTTTCAAGTAGTTCCCAATTATAAACTTTATGGAGCCTTTCGGTGTTGCGAAGGTACAACCAATTACTTGAAGCATCTAGAAGGTCAGTGCTTGTTTTCTTGAGGTGGGAGGCTGTCATCCATGCGTTTTCTCATTTCCTGGTTGTCACTGCTACGGTCACCCTGACTAAACAATGATGTTGCAAAGCTGGACTTCCTTTTCACTTCATGTGGTTTGGGCTATTTATTTTAATAAAGGGGTGGTTGTATACAGCAAAGAAAATAGCTGTTATTTTACTGGAGTCGTCTATCTTAACATGAAGCTTTGGATAGTCATTGACTTTAGCACGTACTATGAAGATTTTTGTTTCTGTCCAGATTCATACTGAGGCTTTGTGTGGTAATACCTAAAAAAAAAAAAAAAAAAGAAAGAAAGTAAAATAAAAAAATAGTTATAGGGTGCTTAAACACGTAGTTCAAATAATTATGGGACATAGACCAGAAACCGTAACAATATCTACAGAATTCTAGAAAGGAGGAAATGAATGCATTCGTGGAGTAGCAAAGCCTTATTTAGTGTGTAGACTCATCCAGGTAAATGAGTCATAAGCAGGAAGGAAAAATAGGAGCCAGAGTCAAAGGAAATTAGTCGTGGAAAGGGACCTGGAGTCATCCTAACCCTCAATGAGCTGGATGTGCTGATGGAGCTTTTGTTCGTTTGTTGTTTTTAACCTTGGCAACTTCTTGGGGTTTTTTTTGTTGTGGTTTTTTTTTTTTTTGTTTGTTTGTTTTGCTTTGTACTTCTGTCATGAGGAAAATCTTATTTTTATTTCCAGTTTTGATCCTCAAAAACAAAGGAAAAATGCAGGGAGCTTGCCTCCCTCTCCCCTCCTCCCCCAACTAGGTGTAAAAGCCTGTTAATGAAAACCTATAAAAGTAAAGTAATTCAATATAAATAATGTATTAAGAAAACATAGCTATACAGTATATTTCTTCTGAATCTTATAGCTAAGTTCAAAAGCCCAGAGTGCTTTTATTATCATAAAGTATATATTTATTACCTGCATGTGTACTCATATATGTTTTTATGTTCTTTAGTCTCACTGGCCCACTGATAGAAAACTCCTTCATGTGTTGTCATTCTTTCCTGTTCTGTTTTCCAGTAGCATGACAACTTAGCTTTACTTATGTCAATTTAAGCTACTTTAGGTTAATATATTTGTTATAAAGCATTCCAATGCCTACTGAAAATCCTTTAAGCCCTACCAAAAATGACATGGCGTGTTCTGGAATATCTTTGATAAACCAGCATGACTCATCCTGCTATGACTGCTTCTCTCTGAAAAGCAGCGGGTGGAAAGATTCTCTGTATCTTCTGTTCGATTAAATGATGGGCTTCAGAGATATGTCTGTAATGATACTTGGTTTCTCTTTAGAGGTCTTTGGTTTTAGACTTGGTTGTTATTTGAATGGTAGACTGGTGGGAATGGAGGTGCTGCAAGGAAAATTAACGCTGACCTTTCAGGAGAAGATATTTTGTCTTACATGAGAATACCAAAACTTAACTGTGGTCTTGAATATTGTCTGATGTTTTTTTCTGATAGAATACAAAGTTAATATTTGGTAAAACAAGAGCACTGAATCACGTTTGTCGTAGACACTAACATATTCCGCTGCTATAAAGAATCATCTCACAATTTCTTCCTGGGAGCAAAAGAATGAGGTCTTTCAGTGTGGTAAAGAACAAAACTGGTGCCTATAAACAAGCTGAAATAAAAAAACCAAACCAATAAAAGGTAAAAATGCAACTAAGCTTACAGAATTCTATTTGGTTAGGGATTGATGAGAAACACTTAAAGGTTTTGAATGGACAATCTTGTCGATGTGCCTTTTTTCACTTCGTGTATATATTGCATACGCCTGTAAAATGCTGTGCAGGTGCGGAGGCAGAGACTGCTTTCTCTGACTATTCCAGTGTGAATCCGTGGTTGGGTTCTGCAGCCTGTATGATTAACTCCACCTTACTTCTTCAGTTTTTCTAACCTGTTTGCAGAATGCCAGCAAATAACTTGTCAGGTCTGTAGTGAATTAAGGGAATGTGATATTGAGTGGTGAAATCTCTTTGTGCACCTTCCATTTCTGTCTTATAGTGGTCATCACTTCTTTCCTTTTTGAAGTTGCACCTCTACCTAATATGCCATCTTATTGGAGCACTCCATTTCCTGGAGAAGAATCAAGCTACTTTCACATGATTTGGAGCAGATTTACAAATGCCACACAAAAATAGCGTAAATAAGAATTAGAAGTTTCATTTCATACTCTTTAGTTTTGTTGAATGATACTTTATGCTTGTTAAGTCCTTGTTAAGTCAAATTACATTAAAAGAAACTGCAGGGGTAATTATTAGCATGGCCAGAGGTGGTATAATCTAGCCCAAGTGCCAGTTTGTATCAGCAGAACAATAATAAAAGTGAAATAGCTTAATTGGCACTTTTGGGATTTGCTGAAAACATGCTACACGGGGATGGATTGAGCTGTATTCAAAATAGTAACACAAATATCTGTGCTGTCATATTTAAACTTGCTGTGGTTAGTTGAGGGACTGCTTTTTTTTTTTTTTTTTCCCTTTTTTTCTTTCTCTTGGCTTCTCCCTCTGAAACTGGATTTGGGTTCCAGTGGGGAGCATATACTTGATAACGGTAAATACTGTTTAGTGTGACTTGACATTTTTTCAGGGAGATAATGTACCCAGGAGTGTCTCCTTCCTGGCCCAATGACTCAGAAAGCTCTGAAAATATACCACAGTGTGGGAAAAGTCAGAAGTGTTGCAGGAGGAACTGCTGGTGACTAATTCAGTGACAAAAACAGTGGGTATAAGAAGCATTTCCTGCATGTTGTTCATCCACGCTTTAACTTGATACATCCTATCGGTGTATTTCTGATGGACATCGATGTGATTTAGAGTTGCTGATGTCCCCCTTGCTATTTGTAACCTTAAAGCATAATCCTGATATTTATCCAGTATTCATAATCTTTTTTTCATGATCTCTGCATTATCCTGTCCATTGTATGTATTCAAGAATCATACTGAAACTAACTTTTGTCTTCTATAAAATCTCTTGTTCAAGAGTAGAGAATTCTTAAGTTAAATGCGAATAAAGAACCTGCTGTTAAAAGTTCAAGATCTGTTACTTAAAACAGATGTTTTTAAGTGTCCTTATGCAGCATGTTCTAGTTTCATTTCCATGGAAGTCCGTCATTCGTGAATGCAAACTGATGTGCAGGTTTGTATGAAGGAATGTAAAGACCCTCATTTAGTCATTTTATGTCATTTACAAACCTGAGGAAAGTGGTAAGATGATATCTCTGTGTAGTGTAGTAGGGCCCTGCTGCCTGGAGATAGGAAAGTCAAGCTCCATCTATCTGGCCAAGTTAACTTTTTTGGGATTTACGCCTATTGTAGATAGGTTGATAAAGATGATAATTCCAGCCTGTGCCTTTAGCTTTTGGAGATCCTGATGGAAAACATTTTCTGTTCTGTTATGCAGTTGGATGCTGACATTATGGTGTATTTTATGTTTATGTCAGTGTTTCTGAGAAACTTGACTTGAATTTTCTTTGGCTCTAGCTGTTGAACAGACTATTGGAAAGAAGGATCTTGCAAACAATTGAAAGGCAGAGTAACACACATGTGAAGAGAGAGAGGAATAATAATAGCGAATTTATTTACAGAAATAATATCAGGAATGCAGTTCTAGTGATCACCAGTGAAATAACTTTGATATTTTGAAAAAATCTATATGCCAGGGAAAGGTCTAGCAATCATGAACTGAGTCTTCTCCATTTTGGAGTGAGAAATTCTACATTGAGACTATACCTGTCTTAGGTGTCTTTCAAGAAACCTAAATTTTAGCCTTAAGCAATATCTTTTACCCTCTGAAGGTGTTAGCAGAAAGGTTACCAGAAATGCTGGAGTCTTGGCAGAATCAAAGAAGTTAAGAGGGAAGTTCTGAAAAGATATCCAAATAGATGGTTAACCATCATCTGCAAGAATAAAGCACTACTTTAGATGCATAAAAGCATGATGGATTTGGAATTAACTTCACTCTTCCTGTGCTGTTCTAAGCATTTTGACAAAAGCAATCTGTGTAAGTGGACAATGACACACATATTTCATAATAAGAAAAACATCCGTCTTGGAGAAATAAAGTTGCACAGATGCATGTCTAGCACAGGCAGCAGTTCTTTATTTGACTGCAGACCTTATGTATGTTCAGGTTTTCAAATCTGCTAGAGCAGTTTCCTGACCTTGGATAATGCTTTCTCTGTTAGCTCCTTCATAGTGGCAGTTGATAATTTTTGGAAGGGGCCTGTGAGGCTGGAGGAAGAGCCATTTATTTTGTCTGACCAAGTTGGTTTATTTAAAAAAAAAAAAAAAAAATCCTCTGTCAGGTTAAATGGAAGATTCTTTTTATAAGACAGCATTCTCTTCACAGTTCTAAATGTCACTGTGAGGAGCAACACTTGGACCTGTACGGGGAGTTAGCTCAGTGTTAGGGCGCCTGTTTGACTCTTCAATTGCAAAATACTGTGGAAACAAAATTGAAATGAGGTTAAGAAAAAACAAGGACTTTCTTTGCTACTCTTTTCTTTTTTTTTTCCACTGCCCATCAGCAGTGGTGCCAGACGGACCACAGACAAACATTTAAGTATCTAATTAAAACTGAGTAAATGTCATTAAAAAAACCTCACAAGAGGCAAATAATGTCAACTGAAGAAAAAAATTTCTCATTCTGTTATAAATAATGTGTTAGAACTGAAAACACATACGTACTGGTACTAAAGACAGACCATGCATCAGATGGTACTTCAGAGGTGCCCTGATGTTAATGAAACGCAGTTCTCGGTGCTGCTGCCGTTAGAGCCCAAACCCTGCAGTAAATGTCCTTGGCCAGTCCCCAGGAGCATTTCTCGCAGCTGTAGGGAGTTCAGCCTCGGTCCGTGGTGGCTGCGGCATAACCCACTGCAGAATGATGGGGGCGTACCGCGTATTCTTGCGTTTTCACTTCTGCGGGGCTTGGAAAATACTGACATGTTGGAAGTTGAAAAAGCAAGTACAACAGTGGAGACTTGAAAGCTGCTCCGCACTGTGATGCCAGAACAAAAACAAGTGGTTTGCTAACTGCGTTTCGATACAACGTGGGAAGGGTTTGGCCTATGCTAATATTTGATCAATGTTGAGAATGTGTGTTGCAACTCCCAGATAACTTGCTCTGTCATCACTAGAATTGCAGTAATCTACTAACAGGAAGAGGTAGCAGCAATATGTCAGGAGTCTAGAGAAAAATTTTAAAATAAGGAGGTAATAATAATTAAAAGATGAGACGTGTTTGAGAAATGTCTGTGGTGACACTTTAAATTCTACAGCATTGACCTACTTGAATTTTCCTGAAGTCAATGGTAAAAGGTAACAAGCTGAGCCACGGCTGAGTCCTTTGAGAGTCCTACTTCTGCAGAAATTTCATTTCTAATTACTACTCTTCTCCATTTTTGTGCCCAATCCTGATATAGTCCCTGTTCAGCAGAAGGCAGTGTCTGAATGTGGCAAGGATGCCAAATGTGCTGGTTTTAAAGGCAAAAGAAGATGACATCTGTCTAACCATGAAATAGATTTGTCCCTCTTAGTCCTCCTTCTTCTCCTGATGTAGCAGAGAAGACAGAATTTGGGGATTAGCTATAGAGGGCAGAAGCCTCCCTGATATGTCTGGTAGATCCATTCCTGAAGTGGCAGTAAGCACAGCTTTTGCTCTAGCTTTGTGGTACATGATGAGGTTTCACAGTTTTAAAAAATGTTTTCTTTATTGTTAAAAAGCTCTAAAACACTGTCAAAGTTTCTATGTGTAATCATAGAAATGCTTCATCCCAATTTTGGTGCACACATAGTAAAGGTATTAGCGTTGACCCTTCGCTTAAAGATGACATTTTCCTCGGAGGCAATGTTATTTTCCTGAAGGTAATAGGATAATATACATACTATTTCAGTATTACACAGTAATTATTAATATACACTATGCCTTCGTGTTGGGGTGGGATTTTTTAAGGGGTTTTTGGTTTGGTGGGAATTTTTTTGTGTGTGGGGTTTGTGTTGTGGTTTGTTTGTTTTGTTTTTTTTCTTAGAACTGTGATAACTGTAAGAAGAAAATAAATTCCTGTAGTTAAGTGGGACAGTTGTTGCCAGCAGTTTGTGCAGATGATGTTTTATTTGAGCAAAAGCATTATATACATTTGTTGTTCTCGATACATTTGACTGGTGATCTAAATGCCATTTAAGGGCTTGAGAAAGGGCCCTGGGATGTATAAAAAAAAAAGAAAAAAGAAAAAAAAAAGTAGTAGGGAGGAGAAGTTCACAGTGAAAACTGTCATTATTCAGACCTGTTAGGTGTCAAACCTGTATTTTTGGCGGGTGTGCATTAACCATATTTATGTATTTCTAAGCATGCACACGCACGTGAACAAACCGTATGTTGCCTGGGTAACAGAACGGAATTGAGTTTGAGGCGTGCGCATCTAAGCAGTGCGCTTTCCCGTTTGGCCTTTCTGTCTTTTTACTGGTATTTCATTAAATGGTGTGACTGAAATTTAAAGAAGCCCAACAACTAAAACCACCATCCCTGCACCACCCCCAACAAACAAACTTTCTTCCAGAAATGCTTCGGAACTGGGCAAGTGTTTCTTTCTGAAAACAAATCCAGTGCGTCTTCTGGTAAGTGCTGTAAACTTAGGAAAATGAAGGCGTTTATCACGCATAGAGAGGTTTTCCTGGAGCGAATGGGATACTGGTTTGAGTTACACAAAAACAGAAGTGTGAAATAAAATAGTGATTGTTTGGGGTAGATTAGTAAAATTTTCCTCTTACAGGTGTTTGGCATGTAAATTATTTTAAATTATCACTTGTACGGGGATATATGAGAAGAGAGGATCCAAATGGGATAAAATCTCTCTCTAGGTTCCTTTATTTGAACAACGTATCTTAAGACTCCTGGGACCCAGCAACGTTTTTCACTGGAAGCTATTAATATTAAAATTTGTGTATGAAGTTTTGAAGCAGATGCTAGGAAAATATTAGAAGCAATTTAAAACAACATGAGTTATGTTTCCTTATTTCATTCCAAAGTATTTCTGTGAGAACTGCTTTGATCTCTTTGTGTTTCATTGTGTCTCTGCTAAGTGGAGATAAGGCTGACCTATTTCAGTCATCTCCAGGTACTGAAGAGTGTGGAACTTGCCAATGCCTTGTAGAAACTTAATTTTTAAAAAGTGAGACTTTAAAAAAAAAAAGGGGGGGGGGAAGGGAATTGAAAATCATCCAGCACAATAAGCATTTATCACCTATTCTGTGTGTTACAAGAGAATTACGAATATAAATATCAGTAATTCAGAAGTCTTCTGTTACAACTATATCAGCAATTACACATTTTTAAGACCTTGACAGAGAGAGCAGTGGCAACGGAAGCCTGTGTAATATGTAACCAACATTAGCAAAACCACAAAATAGCTTTTGTTTAAAATATCTGAAAAGGAATCCCACAATAATTAAGTGGCAGCATTCATCAACGTTGTCTTTGACCCAGTCAAACTCAAGAGCTTGGTCTGTAAATGTTGATCTGACTTTGAAGCTTCAATTGAAATAGTAGGAATGATTGGTCATAAAATGAAATTGGTATTTGCAGTGGAATGTCACGATCTTGTCAAGAACTATGCTGTTAACCAATGAGAGACACAAATAATGTGCTATTTGGCAGACGCAGAATGTTAATTATGTGTTACCGGAATTCAGTCCAAAAAATGGATGATGTTTTTCTCTGAAAGGGAGAGAGATCCTCGAAATGCAAAAGTTAAAACTACTTTGATTTTTAATTAAATGATTTTAATGTATCTGTTTAATTCTAAAATGCTTATTTTTAGCAAAATGCTTATACTATTTTTTTTTTTAAATCAACTTCTATTTATCAGAAAAACAGATCTTTTGGAGAATTTAGTTTCCTGTATGAAAAACTACAAGAAAAGTTGCTACATTTATTTTTGTACGTAATGTACTTCCCTTTCACTTGCTACTATTCAGAGCCTTCCTAGGAAACTTGTTTTGCTTTTGCATTTTTCTTGCTATACAAGGAAAAAGCTTGTGTCATAAGTGCCAGTGTGTTTATATGTTAATATAGGCTCACAAGGACATTATTCTGCTTCCTTCCTTTCTATCTTCAGTTTGGAGTATGTGTGGTTTTGAAGGGGTGTATCTTCAGTTTGTTTCCAGTTAACAAGCAAGCAATTATTTGGAAACCCTTGTTGCTATTGCTACAGGAAAAATAGTGTTTAAATTTATTACCATTAAATGCAATTTTCTCATAAGAGAGAACCTCATCCCACAGTACAAACAGTTGCTGAGCAATAGCAGGTGATGTTCCTCCACGGGCTCTTATGAGCCGTTTCGTCTTTGATGCAGTATACAGCTTTGGTGCTGCACGTTGTATTCAGTGCTGATAGACTGAGTTTATTTTATCCCTTTTTAAGTCAATTTATTACTTTGGCGGTGGACCAGTTTTGGCAATCTTGGAGACATGACTCCAAGATTATTCATAATCCATGTATATTCAGTTGTAATCTTTCCTCGCACCCATGCAGATCTTTCTGCTCTTTAAAGTTTGTGTTTTAACATTCTGAACAATTTCTATAGTTAGTCAAGCCTGGGTTTCTCTGAAGATGCTGTTAATAAAAGTTTCCAGCTGTGATTGCCACTTCATCACTGTTTTACTTGTCTGGAAAAAAAGCCAATTCTGAACTGCTTTTTTTTTTTTACCTGATCTGGATTTGTACTGACCAGTTTCAGGGAGCTGACTCTAAACTGTTTCTAAATCCTTGAGATAGCTTCAGTCCTTAGTAGTCAGCATACTAGTTATTTTTGTTTGGTATTTTGTTTTCTGCATATCAGTTGTTATGCTATGGAACATCAGTTTTCATCTGTGTTCTTTCAGCCATTGCTAAAACCTCCTAGTTATTACTAGCTAACCAGAAAATTATTAAGAAACATTTTGTAGACTTTGCAATTTAAGATACGAGGGAGAAGGAGAGAACACAGCTGTCCAGTAATGCCATCTGGGGAATAAAAAGGATTTAGTCCTTTCAAACCTCCTGGATACTTAGCATGCTCCTTCAGTAAATTTCAGGTTTGGCACAGAGGAAAACTTTATGCCAGTTTGGCTCTCCTGCCAGAAGTCTGTGTACGGTAATGAACTACATTAGTCACAGAATCACTAAGATTGGAAGAGGCCTTCAAGATCATCAAGTTCAACCGTTAATCCAACATTACTATGCCCCGTAAACCATGTCCTGAAGCACCACATCTACACGCTTCTTGAACGCTTCCAGAGATGGTGACTCCACCCCCTCCCTGGGCAGCCTGTTCCAATGCCTGACCACTCTCTCAGTGAAGAAATTTTTCCTAATATCCAATCTAAACCTTCCCTGGCGCAACTTGAGGCCATTTCCTCTTGTCCAATCGCTGGTTACTTGGGAGAAGAGGCCAACACCCTCGTCGCCACAACCCCCTTTCAGGTAGTTGTAGAGAGCGATAAGGTGTCCCCTCAGCCTCCTCTTCTCCAGACTGAACAACCCCAGTTCCCTCAGCTGCTCCCCATAAGACTTGTGCTCCAGACCCCTCACCAGCTTCGTTGCCCTTCTCTGGACACGCTCCAACAACTCAACGTCCTTCACAGAATCACAGAAAGTAATTGAGAAATACACTTGAGAGTGTATTGAAGGTGTTGAGAGATACAGAAAAGATTTTTGAAAGTTAGGTAAAGAAGGAGTTGTTGGAATCTCAGAAAAAGGTACTCAAAGTGCCTGGCAGAGTAGGTGTCAGAGAGTACTGAATTTATCTCCTGCTGTAGCTATTTCATGTAATACAAAAAACAATTGTGAAGACTCAGATTGGACAGGGTTACATTTGTTCTGGCTTGTTGGTTGACATATCCAGGGGGCATAGGCTGACCTATTTTTATATGCTGGAAGAACAGTATAATCGAACTGAAAAAAAAAATGGTTGTTTTGCATCGTAGGTCATTCTGATGTCTTCCACACAACTTGTGTGTCTGTGTGAATGTGAAGTTGTGAAATCTTCAGTCAAACGCCTGATTTTCAAATTCATTTTCTTTTAAGTACAGCATCTCACTTATTTTTGGGTGCATAGATTACTAGAGAAATTCTTGCAGATGCATTTTTTTTTTCTGTAAGTCTCCTGCAACAGGTTTTAATATTATCTATTGTGTACTGCAAGGTGTCTTGCAAATGTCTACATGAAATACTATTTTATGCTCTCTTGCACTCCTTTTTCTTTGGCCATACAGCTCATAGACCAGGTTTGAGTGGCAAGTTACACAGCTCTAGAGGTACAGGCTCTAAGTTAGAGGCTTAAATACATAAGATAAAATTATAGTTAAATTACAGGTGCATAAATCATGCCATAACAATTCAGACATTACATTATAATAGTAAAATGTAGTATTGCTTCAGCAAGATGAGAGGGAGGAGGAGAAGAGACTGAAAAACATCTGCTGCAGTGGTCCTCCAAAAGGTAAATTACTGGAAGGGAAAGGGGACGATGCAGAAAAGGGAAAAAATAGGATGGGGTAACAAATGAGACGAAAGAAAATTCTAGGCAGAGCAGAATAGAATGAAGTAGGGGGATTTGTACAGAAAGGTCTTTTTTAATTTATGGAAAAACACCAGCAAACCTTGAGTTCTTTGTTTGGCTTTCTACATGTAGATAAAAGGCTGGGTTAAAACCGGGGAGGACCATTTCAGGGGAATATAATAACTTGAGCCCTGGTTAGTTCAAACATCTTTTCCTCACTTTGGGCTGCGTGACCATTTGGAGAATTTTCTGCTGTCCTGAGTTGTGAAGAGCACAATGAAGAGAAACCTATAAATAGTAAAGCTTTAAAAATTCTTTGTGTTTACAGAACTTCAGGATTGTTGGCTAAGAGAGGAGGTTTCACTTCATCAGTTAATGTATTACTGACCTGTTCAGTACTCAACAGTAGAAAACTAACATTGCAAGATTTCTTCCTTTATGCTATGTGTATCCATATGAGCTCTGATTTAATTGACAGCAGTTTGGATTTCCAGTTCTTTATTGAACTAATACCGAAAATAAAACTTGTAAGAATAAAGATGAAATCCTTATTAGCTTTCATATTTGAAGAGTATTTGTTTCTCAGCTTTTAACAGTGATGAACACTTCAGTATGTATTATTACCATACCATAGAGTTTCCTACACGCTGCCCTGTCTGTAGACAGCAGCCCCATCAACTACTTATGAACTACTGCTTTTTCTGAGGAAGCGTGTTGCTTAGCCCTTACAAGAGTTATGTACCTCACTTGTCAGTGTCTTCATGGAAGAAAAGGTTTCTTAATGTAGTAAGCAACTGTTATTTTATCACTTTTTGTAAGAAGAAAAATCTAACTTGAACTGGTACTGTGTCTGTACAGCTTTAGCTGATGTTTGGTATTTTTTTTCCGTTTCCTTCTGGAAACAAGAGATGGCTACGGAACGTACCGCTGATAAGATATGATGCATGTTTAATGTGTAACAAAAGTACTCTGCAAACCTTAAAGGATTTAGGAAATGTTTAAAGATACATAGGCTGTCTGAGGGACATTCCTCAGCGTGGGAAGATACAACATGTTGGTAGCTGGAAAATCCGGCATGGTTTAGTGTAACGAGGCAGGTGGAGATAAGCTCAAAATAAAAACAGGAAGAAGACATAATTCTTCTCCAAATTAGAACCTCTGCTGAGTGTTCAGAGAAAGGTGGAGAAAGAGCGGT
>NW_010556777.1:35151-110833 GCF_000687285.1 Phaethon lepturus
GAGAGTAAAACCAGCATGGTCTAACGGGACTGCCCGTGGTTCCTGCGCAGGGTGCAGAAGGGTCTGTGGCTTGCCGGCCTGGGGGACTGAAGGAGAACCAGCACTTGGGCTTGGTGCGTGGTTTCCTCATTTCGCTCTCTCCCAACTCCTCCAATTAAATGAACCCGGAGAGGGCGCAGTGGAGTTAACCACATCATCAAAATACAATCATGGTGTTACTAAGAAAAGAGGAGTCTTTAGTGTTGGTCACAAGCTGTATCCTAATTTATGGAACTACTCTAACCTAGTATTTTTAGGCAGAGATTTCCCAGAAATGGATGATAGCTTAAAGGGTGGTTTTCTGCCAGCACCAGTTTTCCCCTTAAATCCGTAAAAGTGGCTGGTACATATTTCAGAGGGAGACCTATACATACCTGAGGCCAGAAGTTGGCTTTTTGCCTGCTCTTATGTTTAGCAGGTATAATAATTTTCTGAAATGTTCAGTTCCTTCCTAGTCCTTACTCGTTTATTATTGTTATTGACAGAAACTATTTGTCAAAACCTAAGTCATTGACTAAGCCATCATTTGTCACTTGGGTAATGCCACTGAATTTAACTGAAACGGGAAATGTCATACCAAAAAGGTGTATCTTACAGCAAAGGCTAATTACGTATATGATGCTGAACAGTGGATTATTCACATAATAGGAAAAACAGGCTATAGTCTATTAAAAAAAAAATCTTTCTCAGGTTATATTAAATTTAGAATCTATTTTGTTCCATTAAGTGTAGGTGTCAGAATTTTTATTTCTATTTTATTATATAGTGTGTTCTCAAACTGCTTCAGGAAAGGATGTAATGTCTTCCCCCTTTGAGCGATTAACAATGTCAATTATATCACTTCTTAATGTTGGCCTTTCTTTTTCTTCTGTAAATAATAATCTTTTTTTCTTTCCTGTGTAGTTAGTTCCCAGCAGTTACAAGGATCTTTCCCTGTCCCCTTCTATTAATACATCTCTTAAAGGTTGTAAGTAGGCTTTTCAGACTACTTTTTTCTGGCTTAGAGACAAAGCATATCAGACATAACTATTTTTCTTCTGCTGTTCCTTGAGAGTGCTGCTTATTTCCAGTTGGAATAGCTGTGAAAGGATTCCTGACAAGCTGGTTTTATCATGCACTATTTCATCCTTTACTTCGAGAGAACTACTTTAAGATTCAAACCTCTCCACAGGGAATTTCACACGTCCAAATGAATGATGTGGACTGCTGGGCTGCATAACTGTCATGCTCAGAGATGTAAATTCTACTCTGAATTTTTCCTTATTTGTTTGATCTCAGTTATTCTTCACAAATAGCTTGAAGACTGAGACTTCTATGAACCACTTTTTTTCTTTTCTTAGCACCCTGTCAGATACAGATTGAGTGGACAGAGGCTGACAGGGTTTTTTTGATGACATCGTCTCTTTTTTCTATATTATGATGTTTGTATTCCTTTCTGTGATACAACAAAACTCTGTTAAGGCACTGGTCAAGAATGTGAAAGATCCAGGATAAAAGACCTGATTTTGATTTAATAGTGAAAAGTTCTTTTTCAGGTCTGTTGAAGGAGGGATTTTGCCCTGGATTGCCCTATAACTGGACGGTACTGGGTGAGATAATATTTCACTCTTCATCCCTTCCGTATTTAAAATAAATACACAACAACAAACAAAGGCAAAACATTTACAATTATTAGGTCACTAGTAAATACCAAATTCCCTCCAAAACCATTTGGTAGTGGTTTTTCCAAGTACTCTGGCTGCTCAGGGAAGACCTTGTCTAGACCTGGTGTACACACCCGCTCCCGCGGCTGACAGTGGAGTTCTGCCTCCAGCAGTGCTTTTGCTGGCTATGGGGGGAGCAGCCAAAAAAGTACTTCTCACTCTAGGCCACGGAGCCAGAAAGAGTACAAGGAATAGCCTGTGTGCCTCTTGTTTTGATAGGCATAGACATTGCCTGAGGATTTATTAAAATATTTGGTAAATGGAGAGAAATAAATAGGGAGAGAAAAGTTACAAATGGTTTTATCGTCCCAGGTTATATAGGAAAACATTAAATGGTGAGTTTTTAAGTGGCTGACATTTTGTGTTAACCATCTCGGACTAAGTTGGTATTTGCTCTGTGGCTGAGAATAGATGCCAATTATAAGCTGTCTGCGAGCTCTGCAGACCGTGGTCACGGATAGCAGATTATGTCATGAGCCTGCTCCAGCAATAAATAGAATTGTCTTGTTTTCATGGCACCATAGTACAGATCTCCTGGTGTTGAGCTGCTGCCTCCCTGTCCTCTTTTCCTTCGCCTTTTTTCTGTATCTCTGCGTAGTGCAGAACAAGCTGCTCAGCGGCTGCAGAAGGTGCGATGCTGTGCGCTGATGACTTCACCTTATTCGGCGTAGGTTGTGGTTAAAGAGACTGGAAAGAAAAACAAGAGGGCATTTTTAGCTTGTTTTCAAATTTTAGGCTTCATGATCTGTATGAGCAGTATTATGTGATACACACGCTAGCTGGAAAAAAGTGGAGTTTCTCCAATTTTGATCCCACAATTGCGTGTGTGTGGAAATTGTCCCACAGTTTCTCTGCGGGACATGGGAAAACAGGAAAAAAAAAAGGTATTTGTTCTACCTTCGTTTTCAGGTTTATTTCATTTATAGTTGCTGGCTTTCAAGAAAAAAAACAAACCTGTTATTGCACCATGTTAGGTCCACATAGAATTTACAAGTGAATTACAATTTGCAGCTTGGCTGTGGGAAGGTAGTCATGGACATGATGCTTTCCAGTATTGATACTGCATGTTGCACAAGACCTTTGTATGTGAAATTTGAGCTTGGGGCTCATGGTTGCCGTAAGCAGGAGTTTTGCTTCCTATTTAGTGTTAGTGATTTGATTTGTTTATAAATGCAAACCACACAATCACTGTACTATAAGCAAAACTTGCAGAAGGATGGCTCCCAGATTTACCCCTAGTCCTTTACTAAAAAAAAAAAAAGCTTTTGCAGATAATTGCAAAGGAAAATATTTCTTACTCAAGAAAAGTTGTATCTGCATATGTACTTTCGTGTGTGTGTATCACATAAAATTTGTACCACTACATTAGCTGAAATATTTCTTCGTAAGAAAAATCGGGTTTGAACTTAAATACTCCCTTATGCTGTAATACAGCAGTTGGAGTGCTAAGCTGCTGTTTGCTCTCAGAAAGCAATATATAGGCTTTTACAAAACTGCGGTCTCCTGTGGTGCTCAGGTGAACATGCACATGTCAATCTGAATTAGATTCAGGTAATTAATTTACAATTTAAATACTGCAATATTGCCAAGTCTCACTTTGATACTATCCAATGTATATCTATTTTACAAGTGATAAATGTCAGCACCCCTAATAAATACCTATTTTGAAAGAGCCTTTTGTGCAGACTCCTTTCCAAATGTAGTCTACAGGGTTCTCTGTTGCTATTTTTTTTTTTTTCAAGCTAACAAAATAGTGCTTAGTAACAATGGTCAGTGTGTTAGTTTATACAGAAATAAAAAGCTCTTGAGGTTAAAAGTGAGTAATAAGGGAAAGCTCAAGGGTCTCTTGACTTCTTCAGAGTCAAACTTTTCTGAAAAGTGTAAATGGAAGAGAATTGTTAGGCATGTTTTTCAGCTGATCTGTGGGTATTTGTCTTTAATTTATGCAGTACATTTTCAGTTGTACGAGTTGTATGGTTCTCAAATCAGAGAACAATTTTTAACAGAAATGTTAAAACCTAGGTCTGTTAGAATTATCGAAAAGGTGAAAAATGGTTTGAAGCAGTGGTGCTGGCTAGTAGACAAACTTTCAATAGATAGTAACTGTTAGTGTCACAGTTGGGTTTTTCCCACTTTTTCTGATGCTGACAAGATAATAAAAATGCTTTCTCTTTTATACTTCTGTTTGTGGAGGTGGTCCTTAAGCTGTTTATTTCTTATAAATGCCAAAGTTTAAGCATGTTTCATGCTGAACAGTTAAGGACAGTTAAGTACAATGGTACAAGATGTTAGAACCATAGCCTCTAATCTGCTATGATTTTTGTCTCTGAAGCTTAAAATAGTTCATAAGGAGGTGGAGAGAAGGTAAAGGTGAAATAAACATTGCAGTTTTTCATACTTACTATAAACTCCGCAGTTTCTAACAGTGATAACACCTTCCAAACAACCTTGGATTACTGTTTCCAGTCATCAAGCAACTGTTCAGAGTGTTTTTTCTGTACCATATTTGTACATATATGTGTATCTATATACATGCTATATTGTATGTGTGCATATATGGATGAAGTGAAATTCAAAGTTCAGAGTCTCAACTTAGACAAAAATCATACTGAGTTCAGATACACAGTTTGGCAAACCGTTGCCCATCAGTGCTGAAGATCGTAGCCATGTGACAGCATTGGTAGTTAAGATGGAGAAAGGTATGGGGCGGGTGATTTGTTCCAGTTCCAAGGAAGGAAAGCAGAATTTATGAGCAAACACCTTATTTTCCCCTCGGAGGAACAGGTATTATTTTTGTATTCTTAAATAAGTGTAGCAGAACTGGCTTTACATTTGTATTAAATTGAGTTTGTTCTATCACAGAATCACTAAGGTTGGAAAGGACCTTCAAGATCATCAAGTCCAACCATTAATCCAACACCACCATGTCCCCTAAACCATGTCCTGAAGAGCCACATTCACACGTTTCTTGAACACTTCCAGAGATGGTGACTCCACCACCTCCCTGGGCAGCCTGTTCCAATGCCTGACCACTCTCTCAGTGAAGAAATTTTTCCTAATACCCAATCTAAACCTCCCCTGGTGCAACTTGAGGCCATTTCCTCTCATCCTATCACTAGTTACTTGGGAGAAGAGACCAACACCCACCTCACCACAACCCCCTTTCAGGTAGTTGTAGAGAGCGATAAGGTCTCCCCTCTCCCCCTCCGCCTCCTCTTCTCCAGACTGAACAACCCCAGTTCCCTCAGCCGCTCCACCAGCTTCGCTGCCCTTCTCTGGACACGCTCCAGCACCTCAGCGTCCTTCTTGTACTGAGGGGATATGTGGGTATGTACCAACCCCTTGGTAGCTTTTAACATGGGTAAACAGCAATTTTGCACAAGTGGAGAGCGGAGGCACATAGCTGGAGCTCAGTGTATCCCACATTTTGTGAGAACATCAGGGAAGTTGTCTGTGCTCCTATTCGCGGCATTTTGGCAAGATCCGCAAGATACGATTTCTGCACGTTAGGTCACATCTATAGCAGAAATGCTTTAGCCTCCTAGGACACTTGCATGCTTGACTGGCAAAGCAGAGGCAGCTGTTCTGCACAGCTGTGTCCCGCACCGGCCGCGCTGCCAGCGCTGCTTTACTGCTCGGCTTCAGCGGCGGCGGCTTCCCGGGCGCCTGGGCTGGGGGACTCGGCTCCTTCACGGCACTCGCCGATGCCGACTTCAGTGGCCAGAGGTCTGTAACACAGACCTTGCTGTTGTCTCGGCAGCGTGTCCCGGGCCTCGTCTACACCGAGCTAGTTAGTACTTCGGAGTTTTTTCTCTGTTTCTCCCCTGTTTAACCATTATGTTAACCCTGTGCTTTCCACTACTCAGTGCCATGGGAGCGTTTGTCCTGATTTCTGTTAAAGATATCTGGTATTCCTAGGTGGCTCGGCTAATGCTTCTGACTTTGCTTGGAAATGCAGGGAGTTAATCATGAAAAGGAAGGATGGGACATTTACTGTAAAGGTGCTAGCCACGAGACCAATAAATTTTGTTTCTCTAGCGTAATATAGAATTAACTTAAAAGTCTTGGGAGATGCTGAAGTTTTTAAATAGAGATGGAACCACATGGTATCAAGTGTGGTTAGTAGTTTTTTCTTCCGTATTTTCAGATGGCTGCTTTAAAGGTGATGAATGTTAGATATGCCGAAATACTTCATTCTGCCACTTTCAGAAAATGAAACTTCTGATTCTGTTTTGCTTATAGTACTTTCTGTGTTCCACAAAGATACCACCTACAGAAATGTTTACGTGGTAGAAAACCTGAGGTTTTACCAGGTTTGGAGCAATACTGGGGTCATGCAGTGTCCTTGATGTCGGCATAGAGCTCGCCTATGAGTGAGAACGGGCTTGCAGAGCAAGGCAGGGGATACGTAGGTTTTAAAAAGCGCTGTAGCGTCAGCAGCGACGCGCGAGGGATCCTGTGCGCAGTGACTGCAGAATGCCCCTTCAGGCCACGGGGGCCGGCATGGGCAGGTAAGGCGAAACAAGTAGAGCGGCTGCTGGAGCTCCAGGAGGTGGGTCCTGGGCATCCAGCGCATTTCCCCGCCTGCGGAGTGACTAAAGATGAGAAGGGATAGATCTCTGCTGGCACCATCTGTGACTCGCAGCCATTTCATGGCGTGCTCGTTGCAACGTGGGAGTATACTCAAGCTGGCGATTTTCAATGTAAAAGGGGCTGCGATACAAGGGCTAATGCAGAACTTTGAGTCAGTTCAGCTGCATAACAACAAATGGCATACATAGTTAAGAGTTGTATGAGGAGAGGGTGGCTTCTGCCTTATTCTCTGGCTGCACTCTACTAGATTATGCATCTTGAATGTTTTTTAATTGTCTAGAACAAAATAAAGTAATTGCAAAATTTTATTCGTTTAGAATACTGGTAAGGGTTTTTAATCTGGCAGTATCCCTCTGGATTTAGCCCAATTTCCTTCTGCATACCTTCTCTCCCAATTTATGAATATTTTATGCTCTTGGCATTATGACAGACTTCAGGTGAGAAGCTCTTTGAAGTCTTGTAAAACACTGTACTGGTGGTGGCCAACCTGAGTCTGTGGTGTCATTTACCATCTTTAGTTTCCAGTGGTCCCCAAAATACCTGATCAGCAGGTAAGTGATTCCCTGTTAGCAAGTCCTCTCTCAGCCTTATATGCAAACTTCTCTTTTAACAGGATTGCTAACAATGTAGCTTCATGTCACAGAAATGAGCGCTCATAATTCAGAAAAAGAACACGCTTATTTTCTCCATTTTGTGTGGACATGAAATGAATCGTAAGATGCAATATAGATGGAGAATTCCCAGCGCCATTCTGTCAGTGTTCATTGACTTACTTTTCTATTTTGAGAGATACTCCTTTCCCGTATTTGGTCAGTGCTGACCTCTCTCACAACAAATGAAATGTCCCCAGTTTGACTGTGGGATGATCTGGGAGATGTTTGGAATGATGAACTGTCGGCACTGCTGAGTCCTTGTCGGGGCACTCTCAACCCAGAAGCCAGCACCTAGTGACACCAGGCCTCTGACTTGCTCTTGCAGGTAGGCAGGAGGCATATGACTCCCGAATCCTTAAATCCTGGTTGCTGGAACTCCAGGGTATTGCTCAACACCACACATGAACCAGTTTCATTATCACTGGGGAACATTGGTAGTGTGTTGTATGCTGGCCTCGCTTAAGCTACTGTAAGTCTTCAGTAACGCAGAAATCTTAAACCTTGCATAAAACTTGAAAAGTTATGAAACTGGGATTGCAGTAAAATGCAGTGTCATGCTATACTTCATCTCAGATTGTTTCCATAATTGTCTGTTAGGATTCTTGGAAACTGGTAGGATGACCTGACAGCAAAATGCTACTTCCGAGAACTAAATCTTAAAAGTGGATCAGGAAGAAACATGCTTTAATTCTTTTTTTTTTATTAAAAAGATGATTAAGGTGATTGAAGTAATTTATGTATCTTATACATCGCTATACATTGTACTTTCTTGCTATTCAACATATAGTTATTGCTTTATCTTGAGCTGGTCACAGACACTGCACATAGCTCATTAATAGCCATATGTTTGTTAATTAGAGCACTTCGTTGAAACCACTCCCATCTTATTGATATACGTCTTCACAGAATCACGTCTCTACTATAACTGTCCCATTCAATTAGCCAGCAAACAAATAACTTTGCTTAAGCCATCAATGAGAAACCAGCTAAGGACTTGCAAGTTCCCGAGGTACGAGTAACGTACAAGTGGTCTTTCAGTATACGGAGCAGAATGGTTTATAGTATCTCTCTTGAATAGTTCAGTGCCTGATAACAGGTATCAAAACCTACCAAGTAATATTTTTAGAACTAGTATTTAGTATTTCAGAGACATTTTGTGGTATATGCATGAAATGAATATGAAAGGCTTGAACTGCTAAGCTACTAAACATTGTGATCATTGTGTGCTGAGTATCTGAGAATAATTTCCTTTTTACTCTATGTGAGATATGCCTGTACAAAAAAGTGATGAAGCTATACAACCCACACGGAAGCTGGATGATTTTGAATACAGTATCTGGCAGAGATAATGGTCTTAACTTTACTGAGGGGCTGCTTCCCCTAGATAGTAATTCAGACAGTTATTTCTGTCACAGCTGGCTGAATGGCAATATAATCTTCAGTGAAACTATTGTAATTCAAACAAGTCTGTATTGAAGAATTCGAGATGAAAAATGCATATCTGTGTTTGACATAAGGTCAAATAAAAGATGACAAAAACACGAGGAGAGAGGAATACTTCAGAAGATGTTAGACATTATAGAAAACGCAATGATCTGAGATGGTTTTAGTTTTGCCACTAAGCATTAACGCTATGTTAAAGGAAATGTGTATTACATTTTCCTAAAAACTGTAACACATGATTTGGGGTGAAGATGTCATTCTGAGAATGCATAGCTATGTTTCTTTGAGTTGAAATCTATATCCAAAAAGTACTTTGAACATGTTTTTCAGTGTCTTTCTCTACGCCTCTTTTTTACGAACAAGCAGTTAGTATCCCTCTTTCATACATTCCAGTCGATTAAAACTTGCTGCCTGGATTAAAGAATTGTTTCAAGAAACTGGACCGAATTTAATGAAGGCATTGCTTATCTTTTTCTTGTCTCTCCCATTACATTTGCACCTCTCTTTTTCCTCAACACAGCATCTGTGGTGTTTGCCTTATTAATTACTTTGTTTGGGGAAAGTTTACTTCTGTAAAGTTAATTCTGGTACCTTTCCTTTTGTGTGTGGTCTGCATATTGCACAAAGAGTCAGGTCAGGCTTTATTTTTATCCATATTTCTGAACTAGTTCACTCCTTTCTTCTTGATTTAGCCTTAAAATGGCAGTGTTCTCTTCCTACCTACCCCAAATAGATTTGTGAATACTTAATTGCCTTTGACCTAGTATATAGTAGCCCTTTAGAGAAGTATGCTACATAAAGCTAGGAATGTTCTATAGCCTACAGTAAAATGAAAGAAGTTTTCTTAAAAAAAAAAAAAAGAAGCACCAAGCCTCTGGCCAAGATAAATACCAGGAAAGGAAGAGGGTGTGTGTGTGGGTGTGTTTTTAAAAAAAAAAAAAAAAAAAAATCAATTCACCAAATACATCTTACATCTGTAGGCATATAAATGTGACCTGACTCTTGAGAGGATCATCTTCCTTGAAGAATGAGTGTCCATCATAGCGATGACCTCTTCATGATGGCAAAAGAGAGGGGTTACACCAAGAAGTATTTCTCTGATTACCCATAAAGGGCTTATTGGGCAGAAAAAGGTGAGAGAAGAAAGAGAAGACCACGATTATTAAGCAATCAGATTTTTTTTTTTTCCTGGAGCTCTTCATTCTGTTGGAGGAATGCATGAAGTTGGCCTGACTTAAAAACCTTAATAATCACTGTGATAGTTACCCTTGCCATTACACATACAATTAGGAGGCTGCTGACACAAGCTCACTCTTATTTTTCAGGCATCTTTGTAAAAGGCCAGTTGGGAAGTCTGGTTTTGTGTTTTTTTGTTTTTTTTTTTTTTTTTTTTTAATGCTGCAATGGTTGGTATCTATATTAGTCTGGCAAAATTACTTTTCCACGTGGCTGAGTAACGCAGAAAACTGTAATGGTTTCCCTATTTCTCTCTCTTTATTTCTCTGACGATGGTTATGTAGGCGCATTATGTGCATAGTGAATTTTAAGCAGTGCCTGAATGTGAAAGATTTTGGAACTGAAACAGTTGGGGACAGGAGCACACGTTACTGTTCCCTTGCAAGTGTTCTTGGAATAGCTGTCAAGGACAACGCACAGCTCCTTCTGGTGTCTGGCTTCGGTGGGGAAGATTTAATTTCAAGCATTCAAGAGCATGCTGCTTCAGTGAACAGTTTGGATTTTTACTGATGGCATTATCATTTGGTATGCATAAGTGGGATGTTTTAAGTGGGATCACTGTGAAGTTTCCTTGCTGGCTCATGACCGGTTGTTGCTAAGAGATGTTCACACGTATTTGCTGTGTGAGGGAGTTCATCTCTGTTATGTAGATTTTGATAGCACGATCCAGAAAATATGAATATGCTAATGATTGAGCAGTACAAAGTAGGGAAAAAACACGAAGCTGAAAGCTCTGGATTTTTTTTTTTAAAATAGAATTGAAATAGATTTTGTAATTGTGGCCTTTTTCTCTAAATGTTTCTAATGGTCTTCTGAAGCAGAGCTTTCTAAGCAGTGGGTGAGTTGATGCCGCGCAAACCCGAAATCACTACTGCATGAGAAGATGGCATCTGTAATGGCTGGTGGCGTGAGCCGTTGGTGCCGGTGTGAACGGGGCCCTCACAACAAATCATAGTTCCAGGCGTGGCTAATACCTATGTGTTTCGGTAGAAATTATCGCGTAGTTGGAGTGAGGGTAGGGTAGGGGTAGGGTTTCTTTTAACTAGGGCACGATGTTTATCAGTGGTAAAATCCATCTGAAGCCCTGCTACTTCAGTGAGCGCTGCCTCTGGCTTCCCGTGTTACTGCCTTTCTCGTCAGTGGGTAGCACTGGGTGGTGGTAGTAGTATCTAACCAGAGAAAAATTAAGAATTACTGGAGAAGAAAAATACAGCTTAGAAACTGTGGTGTTTTAATAGTGTTTGAAGTGAGAAGTGGATAAATAAGATGGTGCTATCCTTCTTTCCATGTTTTTCACCTAAAAAAAGAAAAAAAAAGTAAAGCTGTGATGGTGTTTTGGAAGGGTAAAATTTGTTTAAGCTTTAGATCTACCCAGTGAATGTCACAGTGCTGACATGAATTTCAACAGGGATTTCTGTATCCATGTAAATGGATAACATTTTCCCATGTTCTTCTATCAAAGATGAGTTGAAATGGTTTATTTGAATTGGATCTACCCTGCCTGAAAAAAGTTTACTGTGGTAGTAATGATAATTCTTCATAATAATAATTTTATCGTAATGAATAATGATTTTACTCTGGGGGTTGAGGTAGCTAAATATTGGTGTCCAGAGAATTAAAAAGAAGGTCACTCAGCATTGACCTTGTCTAATTTGTGTGTACTCTTTTTTTCTAGCATTTTCTTCTGAGTCATCAAAATACTTTTTTACTTTTCCTTTTCATTTAGAAATGCTTTCATGCTGTTTTTATCAATATAAATGCACTCAATTGCAGCAGTGTAGCAAAGTACTATATTTTGTCTGTTAGTTTCAGGTAGAGGAAACTTTTTCATTCAAGAAGCAGTTTTTGGTTTCAAGCTTGTAAGAACTCATCACAAACTGTACAGATACTGTTCTAACTAGGAAAAATTACCTTGGCTGTGTGTCCTTAATTATTCTCAGAATGTCAGCTAGATAATGAACGTTTCAATACAGGTGTAAAAATAACCTTACGTTTCACTGGGTTGACTTTGAAATAAACCTCAAGTACTTTGACCCTGGCGATGTTATAAGTAAAGGTCCCCGAGGAGCTAGTCGACGAACAGTGTGCAATACCTGCAGAAGTAACAGGGGAAAGTCGATGATTTACTTAGCTAGGAAAACGTTCCAGCATAATTTAAAAGTTGGGAAGTGTTTTTAAAAAGCAAATTAAGCTATCTCTTTCCAGTCTAACTGCAGTGAAATTCCCAAAAGATATAATGATATTCTCTTATTTTCTTGTGAAATTCTCTTAGAGTAGAATAGATTTTGGCTCCTAGGTGGACAGTAGACCTATCAGTCCTGCATCACTTTGATCTTGCTTACTGATGGGAGTTGTCCAATCACATTTTGACTGTGTTCAGAGTAACTGTAACAGTGACACAGAAAAACACCTGAAGTGCTATTTTTGTGTCCATTGAACTCAGACTTAAACATGAGTTTAAGTTTTGTTCTGAAAAATGGCTGTTTTCTGCAGCTGAGCTGTATGTTGGACAATATACAGTTGCTGTGATGTAGGTCATTTAGCTTTTCCATAGTCACTTAACAGTAAGTACGCAAATCCTCCTGAGCAGAGTTGGAAGAGGGGAAGTGTTGATTTCAGTCCTGCAATCCTGTGGCAATAACCATGACTTAAAGTGATTGTAAGGTAACAGTGCACCGAGAATGAGGGAGCGTTTCATCTACTTCAGGCAATCGTATTGATTCTAATCTTGTGGAGGGTCTTCAAAACATCTGCTGTAGGTCTGGCTTAATATTAATTTCAAGCCATTTAAGGCCGTAACCTGAACAGTTGCTTTGTTTCCCCTTATTCCCCTGGTTCTCAAGCTTCTGTTTTGTCCCCTGTGCTAGGTAGTTTGTGTTTGTGTCTACACAAACTGATGTCCATCAGTTATTCAGTTACAAGCGCCAGAAGTACCGGTTGCTTCAAACTCCATTCCCGAGACGTGATGTGGCTTATTTGATAAATCTGTAGGCAGTACAGAGAACTAGGATGCTTCGGCTCCAGAATCTCATCAGTAATGCAAGATAGGTGATGAGTAGTGAAGAGATATTTGAGAGCAGTTAAAGGCCCAACCCCAAAAGTTGTCGAAGGCCTTTTGATCTAGATTCCTAGCAGAAAATTCCCAGCCTTCATCTTGGTGTGTGTAGCAGGTTTTGAATGATCACCGGCATGAAGTATCATGTTAGACTGGATCAGAGAGTAACGTTCTTATTTAGTAATGAAGCTCTGCTCAGGTCTACCAACAAAACCGAAAGGCTCTGTGAAATAAATAAAATTAAAAATGGTATTTAAAAACAAAAAGCTCCCCCACCAAGGTCTAAAGAAAAACTTGTTCTGCAAAACCGTAACAGTATTTGTTCAAGACTTTTATCTTCTAGTGTTTCCCTAAGAGGGGAGAAATGAAATAGAGGCTATCAACGCAGTTCTGTGATAATGTGCAGTGGTGTGCAATAATAGCTCCTCTCCAGTTGTTTCCTAAGGCTGGAGTCTCTTTATTAGTTAGAAAATGATGCATTTATTCCTAATCTTAAATCACCTTTTACAGGCATTAATATTGTTTGGTGTTTTTGCCAAGTTTAATCAGATAAATCTGGATATGAGGAAAAATAACTAGAACAGTACAGCTGAGAATGTTAGTGAAGACAGTTTAGTATAAATGTAATAATTCAAGTAAATGCTTTTTCCAAGGGCAGCTCTGTCTGTGCTTATTACATGGATACTTAATACCACATTTGGAAGCTTAGTGACATTATGGTAAAAAATCAATTTCTGTCGATGTGGAAAGGTCTTACATTGGAAGGCAGGTCAGCCAGCCTTGTTTTTGTATTTGTGCTTTGCGGTGCCTTGCTGTACCTGCTTGTGCTTGCAGCTATTCTGTTACCGTGTTTGCCGGCCTGTTCTACTTCCCCCCACCTCTCCCTTTTCAGCTGTGCTATTAGAAACAGCCGTCCACAGCTAGTGCAGGGCTGTAACCATCCGTCACCAAGACTAAATTACATGTCTAATAACCTCAACTCCAAATCACCAGTGCACGGGTCTTCCTGAAAGCTAATCTTGAGTTCTCGTATCTTCGTCCCCACATGTTACAAGTGTCCCCTTGGACGACTTGTATCAAATATGCCTCCTCATTCACTATGTGACCAAGACTTCTTGTTTTCCTTCACAATGTTTTTTTTTATGTGGGTTTTTTCCTTCCCCCTCCTCCTTTAAACAGATCGAAGGCATTGAAAGCAGCTTATGGCACTAGATGCTTTTAAGCTGCTTTAGCTGCTTTAACGCCTTAGATAATTTTACATTTCTCTTACTCCTCTTGTCCCACAAAAACAAAACACTCTCTTGACCCTCAAACCAAGAGCACAGTTTGGAAAAACTGTGGTGCGTGGTGTATGCTAATGGATAGAAACACTGAGACAAAACCCTTTCAGGGCTTTTCCAGTGTACTACCCTTTTTCTGAAGAGCGTGCACCTTGGTCCTATATTTAATTGGTCTGTGTTTTATTGGCAACTCTGCTACTATGAGGGAACTCAGTATATTTTTCCAGGACATCCAAAGAAGTACTTTAATAGATTTTTTTTTTTTTTTTTAAAGAAAAAGCTTAAGGCATCATAACGCAGACTTCTCTTGCACAAAGTTAGTTTTAAAAAGAAAACAATGTAATAGTAGTTACGTGAAGGAAATCAACAAGTATGTACATAGGAAAAATATTTTGTACTTGCTTGATATATTATTGAATGTAATTTCTGTCTTGTTTCTAAAGCTAAAAAAGGAACTTCAGTTGAGGGAAATTTCAGCTTCAGGACTCAGGGAATAATCATAGACTCTATTGAATTTTTGCCAATAGTGGAAAACTTCTGTGTGATCGATCTGTCTAACAGAGAACCAAATTAAATGGAAAGGGCAGAAATAAGGAAGAAAGTGCCCAAGGTGCTATTGATATGACAGAAAAAGCAGAAGTCAATTGTGTTGGGGTTTTTTTGGGGGGGAGGTGGGCAGTTTCCTCTGCTAGAGAGGAAAACATAACATTTCAGACTGTCCTAAGCTTTGCTGTATGAACAGCCGTTACTGTGGGGCTGAACTTCAGCAAAGAATGAGAAGTGATTCTGCAGCCAGGGCTATAACTGACCAAGAGTCCTCCATAGTTTTGCATGGAAGTTAAGAAATAGTAGGAGCTATTTATAGTGTTCTGAGATCTGGAGGTAATATCTGGGTTTCGCTGAACTGAAGATACAAATTCTACTAGATCAAAATTGTGGCAGCAGTTAACTTCGTATTCTTGCACTAGGAGGAAGAAAGAACAGGTACGTGCGGGAGCAAAGTAGAAATAGCTAATTGCTTAATTCTTTTGCCATATCCTTGAGACTCTGCCAAAATCAAAAAGGTAGAATGGAAGTCATTGTGCATTGTGACTCTTACAGTTTTGCATCACGTGAACATACGTAAGAAAGCTATTTCCCTGTTGTGTTAAAACATTCATCTACTAACTGTTTCTGTCTTCAAAGCGTCTTATAAATGGAGAAGTTATGCTTGCTGACCAAGGATTTTTTCTATTTTAGTTCAACCAGGTCAATCTGTATCATAAAAAAAAAAAAAACCAAAAACCAAAAAACTTAGCAAGTAAGCAAACGGTGTCTTGACTACTAAGATGTACAAGTTTATGGAAGGACATCATGTCAGACTGGAGTGGAATTCAGAAATTATTGATATGTGGTAGCATTTCTCTCTCCTACTTTAAATGAGAACATGATGTAGAGAAGCATTATTTATATTTTAGTTTCCAAGAATAAAAGGGTTTTCAGACCTTCTTATAAGTCTGCGGTATTGTTCTTAACCAAAGCCTAAACTGACCTGCAAAGTCGTTAGGATTAAAATCATGTTCTTCCATCTGTGACTGACATTCTAATTAGAGGCTCCAAAACTAAGGTGAATTGCACATAGAATGTGTAATTTAATCATCACTAGAAAGCAATAGAAGCAGTATTTAACTGCTGAAAAAGTAAGGTAGTCTGCTTGAGGCAAAAATACAATTCTAATGTTGCCCAGAATGCTGTTCAACACTTCTCAGCCCTTGGTCTGTCTTGTTATATCTTAGGATTCATGTAAGATTGTTTATGTGGTGTGTTAATGAAATATGTACAGGCTGCCACCTTCAAGTTTTCATACTAATAAAGACAAAAAAACTATTCTAGGATACTGTCCACAGCTGCAAAAGCTATGTTTTTAATATATGACTGAGAAGACTCATAGTTCCAGTTTGCCAAGTTTTATAACCTATTGAGTAGATAAGTGGCTTTCTTATTCAGCAACAGGAAGTCCATACTGTCTGTTGGTGATACGAGGAACGCCTCTGTGTTAAGGCGTTGCTGTTTTCACCGTCCTCTGGAAGTTGAGGGCATAGTAAAGTACAACAGCTGTACTCTTGTTGCAACGTGAGCTGGTTTTCTGCAGTTGAGCAACTTGTGGTTGCCTTTTTATTATGAATAAATAAAAGACAGTGAGTTAAAGGTAATTGCTTCAAAAATTTCATTAAGGAAGATTACTGTGCAAAGCCCCCAAGAATCAGGGCGAATAAGTGAATGGTGAAATTAGTCATTAAACTCTCAATAAGTGGCCGAAGTTTCCAATAATTGCTAGTCTGTTCAGCAGACCAATGGCAACCCTAACTTGAAGATTCGGTAAACAGCTTCTCCCCCGTTATTTTCAAGATGCGCAGCGGGAAGGTTTCTGATCCCTTGGGTTCCAGATGTACAAATACTCTGATTTTTGAAGTCCATGTTATGTCATGGTCAAATAAATGAAAGTGATCCACAGGAAACTGGCACTGAATTAGTTTTGGCTGATCAGAATCGAAAGCAGCAGCAGTTTCAAAGGTTCGTGTGTATGTTGACAGTAAGTCTCTGATCTCTTTAATATATCTGGATCCAAGTGAAATTTGGAACTCGTGTCCGTCTTGTCTGCGTCCTCTACTGTGACGTTGTGTGCTAGATCAGTAGGCATGTAATAATATCTTCTTTGTATCTTTTAAACACTGGTATAATGGATATTATTACAGTAGATACCAAACTTGTATCTTTTAAACATTGGTGTAATAACAAATAGCCGGCAACTAAGTACTGATACTATGAAGCTTTGCCTTTTGTTTCTAACTGGGACAAGAGCAGAACTGCTGCCATAAATTACTAGATTCCTTGGCTGGTGGTTTACTTTGTCTTCTGCGGTCGTTTTTGACCTGAGAGTCTGCAGCAACATTTTCCAGTTCTGTGTGTTTTGGCACTTCCAGGGAGTACAGATGGATTTCTCTGGCACCTGTTGTTATGCATTCTGCCTCAGCAATATCCGAAAGGACTGATGTAACCTACTTGAAAAAAGTAATGACGGACTGTGTTTTTCATCACATCTTAGCTATCCTTTCATTGCAACCCAAATGTGACTAAGGCTGTGGTACCGGTGTAACCAGCGCCAACGCAGGGAAGAGCCGCTCGGAGAAGGATGAACTTCTGCACGGTTGTGCAAACATACTCCTTGGTATGTAATGGAAGATTTCAAACTTCAGTTAATACCAGGCCCAAATGTTGACTCAGAGAAGGAGATCTTTTGTCTCAATGCCACAAGGCTGGTTATTACTTCTCTTTTAAGCATTTCAGTAAAGAATCCACTATTTAATCTGGAGTGGTCTTGAAGTTTTGTTTTTTTTTTTAACTTTCCCTGGGTCGAAGAGACAGGGGCTGAGTTGTTTCTGTCTGATCACATCATTTCAGTGCTATATTTATCTGGCATCTTCAGAAATGTGTACATCTTGCAAACCCAGTTTGATGCTGTGTTACGGAATAATTTTTAATTCTTACAGTGACCCAGACTGTAATGAATAACTCATTTTACTACTGTTTTTGGGATGTTTTCTACTACAGAGACTTTTCTGTATCTGCTTTTCTCTTTTCCTTTTTCCTCACTTTTTCCATAGCAATTACTTGGTATCTGGCAACATGCTCAGGAACTGCTGACTTGAGAGCCTCTGTGGTGGTCCCCCTTGTCATTTTAATGCCACTAGCAGCAAAAGCAATTACCGAGTTCTGTCTGTAGGATACCCTTTAACTCCAGTTTCCTTATCCCTGTCTCAATTTCAACCAGGATCCCACTTCTAGTGCATTTCCAGCTTAGTTAACCATGTTTCTTTTTCTAAGGTTAAATGTCCTGCAAATACAGGCTTGCTTCAGAGAAAGAGCAGTGGTCTTAAACAGCTATTTGTATGAGAGTTGCAGTGTGGCTTCTGAGTTTATTAGAGGATATTTGGGGTTGATCCTCACAGTAACACTGGACAGAAAAACCATCCTGGAGAATGAGTTTGTTGTCCTTCAGCTGCCTTTCATTTCAGAGACATCTGTCACATGCAGGACATTAAAAATAACCTAGCGGTTAATAGCTGTCTCAAAATAACAGCTAGCAAAGTATTTTAGAAAAAAAGGAAATGAGAACTAAAATTATATTTCTGAAAAGTGTCACTTAATTACCGATTTATTTTAAATTCTGGAATGATTTCTGCTTGGCTGCTTAAATTTTCTGTGTGTTAACCTGTATCTGGTTTAGCCAGAGGCAGTATGTCTAAGACTGAGTGTACATTTGTCGGAGTTATATCTATCTGTCGGTAGAGAACCATAGCTCTGTAAAATGTTGGTTATGTTTTAGTGTGTCATCGGGCACAATTTTTCAGTATGTACTAAATTTTTAAATGCCATTTAGAATATTTTTTATAAATACTTTCATCTTTTTTGTGGTTATTGTATTTCTGTAAATCGTGGTAAACTTGAGTATTTAGTATGAGCCAAGATCTTTCTGTGAAATAAGAGAACTGTAAAACAGAAATCTGGCTGAAAATACAGTCTCCAAAGTTTCAATGATGATTAGTTATAGCATGCTTTTCTTTACAATGTGTCTTTGCTTGAACATACTAATAGAAAAAAGCACAATTTACAAATAATTAAGAAAGGCAATTTACCTGCACCTTCTGTGAGAAAACAACCTTTGTAAGATTCAGCATCAGTTTATTCCAGGACCTACACAAGCCGAAGTTCCTGGTGTAACTAACAGCATTGTAGCTATAGCTGTATTTAGAACTGTGCTTTTTTGAAGTATTTCCTATGCCTGGGGTAAGAGAGGTGAAACTGTAGTTTGAGACGATACAGCAAGTCTAACCAGAATGAACATTCAGTGGCCTGTTTATTCCATCTGTAGCTTATTTTCTAGGGCTGAGAAGGCTCTCATCTTTGCATTTGTCTTGTCCATATATAAACTTGAAACATCTTGAAAAAGCTGTGAATTTCATTGAGAAGCAGAGGTAAAAGATGTATTTCTCATCTGCATTTTTTTCATTTAGGTAGGCTTAATGTTAAATGCTGCTGCTGCTGGCGTGTGTATGAGAATACACCGTGTGTCCATCACAGAGGTCCTAACTGGAAAATACTCTCTTCCTATACTTCTGCTTGTAGCTTAAGGATTGCCAGAGTACTAAAACTCGGGTCATGGTCATGTTTAAATACTTGGTTGGAATCTTAAGTTGAATTTGTTGTTTTTTGACTTAAGTCCTTTAACAGTTGTATGGATCATGCACTGAGATGCATGTTTTTATGCCCTTTAAGGGCATAATGATGCAAAGGCAGAATGATGGAAGTGCAGGCTGACTGCTTCCTCTGCTGGTAATTAAAAGTGTCTTGCAAACCAAAAAGTCTTGGTGGTCAGTGTTGCATGCGCTGTGAACTCTGGCAACGGATCCTTCTCCATTAGTGGTTGTGAGGGTTGAAGACACCAAGTCTTTGTTGAAATTTTACTTTTAATTTTTAGTTTTAGCCAATGTGGGTGATAACGTGATCCTTCTGCCACCCAAAACTCTTTCATTTTGCGTCATATCTGACATCCCAGCTACTTGGACTGACCAAAAAGAAAGATGTAGCCACTGTTGATTGATGCTGTCCGTTACCTGGTAAACGCAAAGCACACAGCCTGCCATGCTCGGTGCCCTACCTGGCCTCGAGAAAATTAGTCATCACAGGCCACTTATACCTATTGGGTGATTGTCTGCTTGTTAACACGTTCAAAGAAATTGTTGTTAAATTGTGTTCCACATGACATCTAGATACCACTTTTGTTTGAGAGTGTAATATTTAGTTCTTTGAAAGATTTAGGGCGGTTATTTCTTACGAATGCTGTTTACCAGTCATTTGCTGTGGAGGCTAACGGAGTGTGAATCTGTGACTTAGGAAAGTGATTGCTGCTGTCATAACGCATAATTGGCCGGCAAATGCGGCGAGGTAAGACCAACAAGCCTGCTTAGCCAACGGGAAGTCAGAATAATGCTCTGTGCCCGTGCGCTTCAGTCTTCACATGTTCTGTTCTTGTTTAAATGATCTGTTTGTTGTGAAGGGTGTCTGACTTAGTACTAAAAGGAATGGCTTCTGTTTGGCTACAAAAATGTGTGTTGCAAGGAGAAATGCAACGTGATCTGTCCTTTGTGAGAAGATGTGGCTGTGCAGGCCTGCAGGTACCTCCTGAGGCTCTGTGAAGATTGTTACGCTCCTGCATTCCTTTGGTTCTTGGCCTTCCCACTGAGACTCACAGCAAAGGTGCCTGTTGTTCTCTGTGGCCTGGGCTGATTAGCCACGGAGATTTATTAAATGTTTTAAGCTACTAAATAGGTAACAGATGATGCTAACTCGATCTACACTGACTGAAAGGTTACGGTCTCTGCCAGTTTCTCTTGTGTCCTTCAAATGACTTGTGTTCAGTCTGCTGTGGAAGAGATGAGAAACCATGTATCTGAACTTAAAGCAGACAAATACGGAAGGTGCTCTGTTCCCTTTCCCTTCGTTCATGATTCTAAGTCTTCTCTACATCCCTCGGGCTTTGATGAGGTTGCTTGTATATGGCCTGTGTTCTTTCATCTGCGAACCTTTCCAGTCACCTCTCCGTTTTGGAAGCTTCAGCTGCCTTTCCATTGTACAGGGAGTTTGGGCAAAGGAGAGATATTATCATTTTAACTTGTGTAACTTGTAAACCTAGAATTATTTTGAAGAAATAAGTAATAGGGAGATCAGCTGAGGTATCTTCAAAATGTGTTTTTCCTTTATCGTATTTCCTGGTTTTTAATGCACTGTATTTCAGCACGCTCTAGTTCTAAAACCTGAAGATTAGTATTGAGGTTATGGAGTTTTGTCATGTGGTAAGATGTCTTCTTTCTGAAGTTACTTCATTTTATCTTGAGGAGTAAAATTATTCTGTTTGTAGCTGTATAATGTAAAGGTTTAAGTGCGGTGTTGATACGTATGGAGTAGTTAGGGATTATTCGATATCCCTAAAGCTGCTCTGATGTTTCTGTCAGGGGATGAAAGACAGGTAAGTTATGGAAAAATTCTTATAATCGTACTGTCTATTCAAAATGATATATTTTGTTTTTCGGGTTGTTTTATGTCTGTCAAAGGAATTTAAGCTGTTTCTGTTCCTGACTTTTAAGTTGGACAATCTGCACAGAGGAAAATAACGGGTAATTTCTCTCTGACTTGAACATAAATCTCTGCAAAGGCACAAAATGGTACAGACATAATGGTAACACTGCCCATTAATAGATGCTGTGATTTAAATAGCTCTAATCCTGGATATAGTTGCAGTAGATTAACAAAGGCTGCTGATACTTTCTCTGCAAGTAACAATAAAATTGTCACAAAAATATTTCAGCTGTCTGTGATGTGGCTTCTCAGTCTTACCATTCTAAACCCTTTCTTGCAGTTCAGTTGGTATAAAATGTTATACAGAACAGCAGCATCTTTACTATGAAGTGCTGGTAGAGGTTTTCCAAAAATGAGAGTTTACATTTCTCGATGGTCTCTCTGCTAGGTCTCTTAAGATCTCATTACTGTCAGTGGTCATCTGTCTTAATGCATAGACATAAATTTAAAAGCCATTTTTTGTCCATATCACTTGTTCAGGTGTGGTCATTTACTAATTGAAGTGGGTACATACTTAATTGCACTTAAGTGAATCACCTTAAAATATTAGAAATTTATGAATCTAAATGATGGAAGCTTCCAACTTAATTAAAAGAGTGATAATAATGTACAGTTTTATAGAGATTTTATTTGAGGATGTCTAAGAAAATGTTGAGATTTGGGATATTTTTCTCAAAGTCTTGATTTGACTTAGCAAGAAATCCACCAAAATATGAGGTCAAAATACATTAATTATTGAATGTGCTAAACCTGGATGCGTTTCAAACTTGGCAAAGCCAAAGAGAAGTGTTGCCTTAGAAGAAGAAGGAAAAAAAAGGAAAGGTAGGGTGGATGCTCAAATTACTACTTTCTTAGTAGTAATGGAGAGCATTCTAACGGAAAAATGCTTGTAATTTTATTTAATCAGTTTTTATGTGTGTAGCTCATAGCTCAATATGTGAATGGCATCTGATAATTCTATAATGAATTCTATGAGAATGATATATTGAGCAGGTAAAGTTGCTGTAGACAGGATAGGTTTCACAACTTTATTTCTAGTGCTTATAACTGCTAGCAGAAACTATTCAAAAAGAGTGTAAGGATTCTCTTCTACCTACAGTTCTGAGAGAAACCTTGATTACTTTGAATAAACTGATAAATACCTCTGACTGGAGAGGATAGGTGCTTCCTCCTTTCATCTCCACTAAGCATGATATTTAAAACAAACTAGGCTTTAATCAGAACCAGGTCTTGTCTGTCTTATCCTGTGTCCCCATCCTCCTAAAAGAGCTATGGGTTTAACTTGAATTAGCTAATGTAAACCGGAAAGTATGTAGAATTGTGTGTAAGTCTACAAAATAGGTTTATATTCAGACTAAGAGCTGGAAGCCGATGTGTTTAGGTTTTAACTAGATATTAGGAAATTATTTTTTTTTATAGAGAGAGTGGTCAAGCATTGGAACAGGCTGCCCAGGGAGGTGGTGGAGTCACTGTCACTGGAATTGTTCAAAAAACATGTGAATGTGGTACTTTAGGATATGGTTTAGTGGACATGGTGGTGTTGCGTTGATGATTGGACTTGATGATCTCAGAGGTCTTTTCCAACCTTAATGATTCTGTGTTAGCTCAGACCTTACATGCAGGTTGTCTTAGTCCTTGACCTGAGGAATGTGACGAAGAAGCTAATATGGAGGCTGGAGCGGCTAATGAAATGTTTCCTTTGGTTAGAAAAGGTGGTGAGGATGGAGGCCACAGTGGACAAACTCTTCCTGGTTCACTAGGTGAACTTCTGCCAGGTCCTTAATGCAGAGCTGCCCCATTCAACAAACAAACAAACAAAAAAACCCCAACAACCACCCTTTCCTGTGGCAGACTTCCAGCAGCTGTATGGAAGCAGAAGAGACCAGAGAAGCCTGTGTCTAAATTGTCCTAATCACTTGCATGTTAGCTAGAATCTGCTTGTCTCCAGTAGAGCTTTATCGTATTAATGTCAGTTAGGGATTAAGAATACTTGCCTCCTGTTTGTGTGGTGTTTTGCCCAGAAGGCCTAGAACGTCCGCCTGCACCTAGTGTCAAGGCAGATTCTTACTTATTACCTGGTTTGCCACTGGGTTACTTGGGTAAGAGCATCTGAGTAACATACCCCAAAATCACTTGGAGAATCAGCTAGTGCAGTGGTCTCCAAACTTCTTTGATTGTGTACCTCTATGGGTAAAAAAATTTCTGAGCATGTATTCCCAATATATGCATATTTATTTATAACTTACATGTACTACTGAAGTTACGTTTTCTTCCTGCGCCTCAGTGCGTTGTCTTGCCCACTCCACTTGGGAGACCACTGAGTGACAATGATAGATGTCCAACCTTTCCTCATGCAAGTTCCTAAAAGACAGTTTTATCATGCCTCTTGTGTGAATGACCAGAGAACCAGGTGTTTTTGAGTTAGTTTTGGAAGAGTTTTTTGACTCATTTTTCAGCTCTTATTATCTTTAATATTATGGGAAAAGTCAATTTAATGGTTAGGAGTTGGGTTTATGCCTGGACATACCTGAAAATAAATTGGTATCTCTGTGTATCACTACAGATTACTAGAGCGGGCAGAAACTTGAGCAGAATATGTCGCAGATCAGTACTTTCTAGTGTTGTTACACATAGGCGAAGTCAATGAGGAAAAAATCAGTTTATGAACTGAATGTTTCCCCCATATTCCACTGGACTACAAGTCTTGAAGTTCTATAAAACCAATGCTGTTGCAAGAACTGAATTGAAGATATGTATCAAAACTAGACATTGGTTATATGTGCGAAGATCTTGCTGTGAAGCGTTACTCAGAGTTATTTTCCAGTAATGCATCTGTTTCTTATTTGTTGGTCAAAATACACTGTCACTGTTCAGGGCTTTCAGAAATGGGGTAGGATAGTATGGCCCAGATTCGCCCAGCCTAATGCCACCTAATTCCACCAAAGTCCTTTTGTCTAATGTTTCCTACGGGCTATATGCCTTTGGAAGCCCAGAGCCAACCAATAAGAAGCAACAGGCATGGGGCCTACTGTGGAATTATGTGGGATTAAAACTGTGTAAAGCTGAGCCATTGCTATGCTCTTCTGTTTTTTCTGCATGTACCGGTGTCAGCCTTATCTGACACTGATACGCAAACCACAGGCTGTACGGCCCCAATAAAAATGCTCCGGAGTCTCACAGTGTCATTTTGGCCACTGTTCCAAGGCTTAACTGCTCCATCGGCACCTGAGGATGTTTTTCTACTTACCTCTTTGGGAGTGTGGAGAAAGATTTGCTGGGACGCTTTCAGTGGATACCGGCAGTGTTAGGAAGGACGTTGTTTAGATGTATGCCTGGCTGTTGAAATACTATATGCAGAAATACTCCATGTATAGCAAATTGTAAGATTCTTTTACAGGGTATCTTTTGAAAAGGTATCCTGGCCTGTGTCAGCAATAGTGTGGCCAGCAGAGCAGGACAGGGATCGTGCCCCTGTACTCGGCACTGGTGAGGCTGCACCTTGAATCCTGTGTTCAGTTTTGGGCCCCTCACTACAAGAAGGACGTTGAGGTGCTGGAGCGTGTCCAGAGAAGGGCAATGAAGCTGGTGAGGGGTCTGGAGCACAAGTCTTATGGGGAGCAGCTGAGGGAACTGGGGTTGTTCAGTCTGGAGAAGAGGAGGCTGAGAGGAGACCTTATCGCTCTCTACAACTACCTGAAAGGGGGTTGTGGCGACGAGGGTGTTGGCCTCTTCTCCCAAGAAACTAGTGATAGGATGACAGGAAATGGCCTCAAGTTGCACCAGGGAAGGTTTAGATTGGATATTAGGAAAAATTTCTTCACCGAGAGAGTGGTCAGACATTGGAACAGGCTGCCCAGGGAGGTGGTGGAGTCACCATCACTGGAAGTGTTCAAAAACCGTGTGGATGTGGCGCTTCAGGACATGGTTTAGGGGGCATGGTGGTGTTGGGTTAATGGTTGGACTTGATGATCTTGAAGGTACTTTCCAACCTTTGTGATTCTGTGATTCTCCTAATTGTTCACAGATTCAGACATGTAAAAATTTTGGTTCTTTTCCTTTATTATGGACTAAACAAAATAGAAAAAACAATTGCTAGTTTAGTGAGAAGACTATCAGGAGACTATATTTTAAATGCCATTAACAGCACAAGCCATATTTTTCTTCCTATTAATTATGAAAATGAATCCAGAACTGTATTAACTTGAAATATAAGTGAATCCTCATTAGCTTCATGATAAATTGAGAGAATGAAAAAATGATTGTGTTAACTTGCCTACTTCCATAAAGCGGTCAGCAGCTACTGCATATTCTACTGTATATTCTGAATAGAGCTTCTGGAGAAACAGAGAGAGGAAGCACCATCCAGGACAGGGAGCAATGTTTGAAGACCTGATTGGACAAATTCCAAAGCAACCTGTTTTGAATTCAGTATTATCCCTGTGTTGAGCTGGAGTTTGGTTGAGGTGATCCTCTGAGATCCCTGCCAGCCTGAGTGGTTCTATGAAAGATTTTGGGACTTGAGATTTAGAAGTCGTTTTTGATGGATTATTAACAGAGTGTTCAATTAAAAAAAAAAAAAAAATCTCTGCTGACTACAAGAATTAAAAAAAAAAAAGTGCTTTTTGAGCAGTTGGGCAAACTAATGAGAAATGCTGAATAGAGACTACTGAAGCTGGAAGCTCATCAGAAAAAATCAGACACACTTACCTCTGCTTCCTCTTCCTGACTGACAAAGAAGTCGTCTATTTTGGGAGTAGCTGCAACAAATACAGTATTCAAGAAACGAAAGTTGTCTGAGTTGGCGACTATTTACTTTTTGCTTCTTATTATTTTTTCATCTATATACATTCCATCTGTAGACATACGTTTTTGCATACCATATTCACTTGCAATACAGTAAAGCACAGTTGGCTTTGTAGTAGAGATTTGGTTGATAGGGCTACTGGGATTCCCAAACCCTTAGTTCCAATGCAGTCAGTTCCAATGCCCATGGGTGTCGGGAACAGAGACTGCAGGACTTCACAGAAGATAAACAGCTGAAACAGTAGAAGACAAAGGTTAGAAGCTTGTTTTGTGGAGACAGTTCAGAAAAACCAAGATAGTTTTCCTAAATGTTTAGTCGTGATGGAATAAGCATTTAGTGCAAAAATGTCTGACCAAAAATGTCTGTAGAAAGAGGTTCTCTTGATCTTCTGGGACTATCTTCGATAGGATTGTAGGTCAGAGAATAACTTTGTTGCATTTGGAATATATGACAAATTTTGAGGGATAAACCCTCAAAATTAAATCTGGATATACTATTAAGTTTTATTCCTGGGTTTCAGTGTTTTTGTTCTAATAAGTATATAGTATGTGCTTACTGCTTTGTGAATATTCATGGTCAATGTGAAGCTTTGTGAATATTCTGATATATTCAGTATTTTAAAGTAGCTGGTATTTCTTTTTCTCCAGTGCCAAGGCCGTTCAATCTGGCTGATGGCATGGAAATGGGGGAAGGCACAGAAGCAGCAAGTGAAAGGGCTATTATATTGCAAATCATTATGTATGAAAAATTTAACTATGGCTTATCAAAAATTTAAATGAATCTGATGAATGAACTGTGCAAATCTAAAATGAATTCTTTGCTTAGATTAAATAAAATGGAGGGACTTAAGAATTCATTCCAGTACTGTAGAATAAAATGCTTTTGGATTGTCATAATAACCTCAGAGCTCTCAGTCTTTCTGATATGTGTGTGGAGGACATGCATGTTCTTCCTCTCTTTCTTAGATCAGATCCATCTAAATTAGAGCTGAAATACTGTCAGTAGAGGTCATTGTTACTATTCTTGTGTTCAGTGTAGTATTCCAAAAGCAATATAGAAAATGTTTAAATGACATTTCTTGTGGACGGGGTGTTGCGTACATGTTAAAAACATTTTAGTTTGAGAATATGTGCTATTGAATTATTCAATACTTTAAAATTCAGGGACCCATGATACAATTGTTTCTTATACTGCTGTGTGTCTATTCACTATTATGTTAGCAGGCTCTTGATTTAAGTGGAGTTATTTTCATGACAGTGGTGCATGAATAGCTGTATCGAGTGCATGGTGAAACCTTTAAAGCTTAACAGCACCGCAGAAAGATAAAGCTGATTATACGTACGCTTTAAAAGGATAATTGCATCAATGAATTTAAGCAGTTAAATATAGGTATTTTGTAAGTGTCACGTTTAACAATTTCATCATTAATTTCAATCTAGCAGATATACCTTAAAAGAATATATAACCTGTCATAAGGTTTTGGTATGACTTGCATGGGATCGTTTGGTGCTGTCCATTGAGTGCTTAGTGTATGGACTTCCATATTAAAGCCAACAGAATCATAACTGTCTGTATTCTTTGTGCCCTCCACAAGAAGTCATTAAATGGGATGAAGTAGAAATTATTTTCTCTCTTACTCCTTCTATATGTAGTTTTCGTAGGCTAAGGTGCATTTGAAAACTGCTGAGAGCGAAACCTAGGTTACCAATAGGCTTCTTAAATACCTGTTCTGCAGATAATACAAAGCAAGTAGACTGAAAGTTAGTGCTGGCTTTTTGGTGTTGACATAAACGGGAACAAGACTGTTTTGTTGTCTGGCATGTTTAACCTCTGTGCAATTACCTACGTCATAGAAGGGTAAGAAGCAAATGCCTAAGAGATCAAGCTAAGGTAAGATACATAATTGCTTTAAAACGTGATAGCGGATGATATTCGGATGGTAATGTTTTAAGAACAGGTGACACTGGTCATTGAGAGAGCAGGAAACTTGGGGCCTTTTGAAGCAGCACTGCTACACCCTTTCCTACTGCCTGATCCAGTGGTGAATGTCAGATATGACTAGTTCTCAATTCCATCCACTTAGTAGTTAACTGAAATTATGTGGGGTTTTTTTTTTGATGAAGATCAGAGAAGCATAGAAAGAAACTTTTGTAGTCCTAGGGGTATTGCCATCTCTCTCCATTCTATTTTTCCATTATAAAAATGAGGATTTCTGAATGCTCGTTGCTTCTAATGAAAGAAAACATTCTTGTACCACTACGTGGCCTTTCTGTGCTGAACTGCAAAGCAGACTTTTGGATTTTTGGTGGCCTAGGGTGCTGGCTGGTCTACTTAGGAGGATGATGTCTATTAATTGCTGATTTTCTAAGCACTGTGTTGCGCTCCAAATGATACCAGCAAGTTCAGTATTCTAGATTATCCCATGCAGTCCTGCAATCAGCAGAACTCTATTTTGTTGTCCATGGTAGCAAATGAGTTTCACACGTTGCTACAGGGAACCCTGACATAATAAAGTAGTCCCTGGATTATTAATATGCTACTGTGCTCAGGGCACAAAATTAATTTAATCAATAAATAATAAATCACTGTAGATAACAATAATGCTGGGGCAGAAGGAAAATGTGCATCAGCACTTGGAGAGGGATAACAATCAGAATTTACAGAGGAAAAGCTTAGTCCTGGGAAACAGCAGCATCTGGGGAATGAAATGGGATCAAAAAGGTGAATCAAATGGCCTTCAGTATTCCAGAGGCAAGGGTTTAGGATTATGGAGCAGACGAGCACTGGAAATCTAATGAGAAAAAGCCTTTGCTGGATGAGAAATGCTGATGACAACAGCTGAGTTCAAAAATACCGATCAAGTTACTTTTCCTTGAGTCCAAAATATAAATTATTTTTCTACATATTGCTGTACCTCTTGCTGTGTGATTAAATTAATGATCAAACTTTTTTTTTAATGACTCCTTGTATGGGTTGCAGTAATTACAGTATACATGTATAGTCTACCAGGTCTGAGTGACACAAACCGGCTTTTCCGCTCAATGTTGCTAGCAGTAAGCTCTTAGTGCACCTTCAATACCTTTGATCTAGTTCCAGGAGACCTTTCTGTACAATAAAAAGCGTATTTATCCTTTAAGACTAACCTGATGAGCAATCCACCCATCAGGAGAAGAATTTTGTACTAACAGAATATTTGTGTTTAGAAAGAGCAAATCCAAACTACTGACTTCACAATCTGACTTTGGGATGCCGATTTGGGTTGACTATTTGATCTTAACCTTCCACTCTAAACAACAGTTCTGCTACACTTGGTGATGAAAATAAAGAACTTGGAAGAATTTCAGGTAATTTCCTTAGGATTTTTTTGTTCCTGCCTGTATTCCTCACTCATTTCTCAAACTCCATGCTTTTTAGATACACTAGTGTGGAGATTTCAGTCTTAATATGCTGGTTCTGGATATTTTGACACCCCATAGCATCAGTATAAATTTCTCAGAGGTGAGAGACTCCAGATGTCTTTAGCAAAATTTAAATATAGGGAAAATACAACCATGAGAACCTTGTAGAGTTTAGTATGTGCTAGACAGAAATTTATTAAAAAAACAAACAACCATAAGAATACTAAAAGGTGGTATTTGTTTAGGAGAAATTATGACATAAATACTACAAATTAAGTGCTACTTGATAACTACTTCAGTAGTTTGTTGAAGGTATCACAGTTTGCAATCTACATGTGTCCATGTACACAGAAGTTATTTGAATTCTGATCTTAGCAGAATAATTCTAGTTATGTCCTTTGCCAGAGACAAATTACTCTAATGTGAGATGAGTTACTGTGCTCGCCAGCAGCTCACTTCCCCCTATACCTAAAGACATAATTTGAGACTTCTGATTTAAATTGAATCCTTAATAGCTTGTAACACTTGCTATAAATATATCTCCTTAAAGGCCAGCTAATATAATTATTTTAATTAGAAAATAGTTTTTGTATGATTGCACTCCCTTGTTCTATTAATTGCTCATTGCTGGCAGAACTGACTCCGTTTTTCCCAGTCCGTAATACTATCACTTTTCTGATTATTTTTTTTTTTTCTCTTCCTCCTCCATCTACATTAGCTACCTTCTCAGAAGTTACAGGCAAATGGAAGTGATGAAACTTCTTGCTGAGTTGGCTGCAGAGTTTTTTTTTTTCTTTTCTTTTTTTTGTTTTTTTTTTTTGTTTGTTTGTTTGTTTTTGAGACCTCACGTCATAGCAGTGGGGTTTCAGCTACTGGTTTCTTTCTTACCAACTTCTTGCTCCTTCATCATTTTCTCCTGTGGTCCCAATTTTGTTAAAAAATGGGCAGGCAAAATAAACTTTCTCCTCTTGCACCAAACCTTTGTGTTACTTCTCTTCAGGTGGGCCTGCCTTATGTGTCTTCCTTTTGTAATTCTTGATCATCCCAGGAGAGGCCATGGGATGGGCTGCTCTTCACCCCCTGCTGCAAGAACTGTGTCTAAAAGATAATGGCTTATTTTTACAATATCTTTTGTTCATAGTGTACTATTGCCTTGTGTCCTGTCAAACTATGTCCAAGCAAAATATATCATCAAAATGGGTGGCACGCTGCCTGGAGCATCTGTCGGGGTGTTAGAAGTGGCAGCAGCGTAGCAGTTACAGAATGAGGAGCGGTGTTGGTCATCAGGCTGTGTCTTTCTGCACCTAACGGGTACACTGCAGGTGTTCACCCTCCCTGGGATACGTGTACTTCAGCACAAGGACTGTATCAAAATCTGCATCTACAGATATACTTTATCCTGACTTGTGTACATGAAGCATCACATTTCTCATGGGAGATTGGGATGCCGAGTGGACCAAAAGGGAATTCCCTCCTGGTAGCTCAATGACAGTTGACACTGTAGGTTGTTTTTGTCAGATCGGTAAGAAAACAGTGAGTATAGGTAGCGATCAGCATATAGTTTCTGTCTTTACGGGTTTCCAGTTTTTGTGTTTAAGAATAAAGGGTTTAGTTTCAGTCTCTTGCTTGATTGTGATCCCCTTGATGTTTCTAGAGGCAGTCCTTGTATTGCTGGAATCCTATTCCTCATGCCCTGCTTATTTGAATTTATTTTAAATTGAGCTAATTAACGCTGGTAAATGTTGTATTTGGGGTGGGGGGTGGAAAGTGAAGGTGACCCAATTCTGGAAAGGGAGAATCTGAAAATAACCTTAAAGCTTTGCGAAGGAAAAGTTTAATCAGTTTTTATAATGAATGAATGTTCGTGCTCCAGCAATATCTCCCACAGGGTTCTTAGAGCTCCAAAATCTGAGCTGCGTTTGCATCTTCTGTAAGGGTGATACGCTTGCTCTGTATTTTGTTTAATGCCTATGAAAAAGAAATTGCAACACATGAAAAGATGTGGAAATCTTTGGGGGGGGTGTATATAAATACGAGCATACACTGAACGATGAAGGATAAAAAACAATTGGGTTCTAGTGTGTGTTTGGAAAATGTTGTGATCAGACCCCTCGTGCTGTGTAGTCTGTGTAGAGAAGCACTAGAAGACCTCCTTGACTGAGCTCTGTGCTCCAGAGCTTTTCCCTCAAAGTGTAACACTGATGAAAGTTGGTACAGGAGGGTGAAAGCTGGTTTTTCTTGTTTTATTTTTAGGGAACAAACTGCTAAAGATCTGCACTATAGGAATCTTAAAGGATAAGGATAGAAGGCTTACCTGTTTCACCTGCAGGAAACTGAATTTTCAGAACATGTTATTGTTGATTTAACTTAAAATGGTTTCAGCAATAAAACAGACATTAAATTCTGCATTTACTGAGTTAAGCTAATTTCTACTCATTCTAGAATACTCATCTTGAATTTCTTAAGAACCTTTGAGGCTCTTGAGCAAAGAGGTAAAAATAAATGGAACTCCAGAATGAGGATGTTGGCTCATACAGAGCAGCGTTTTCCCTGGAAAAATGCTGGTGTCATTAACTACGCAACTTGTAGCATTTGACTGAAACATGATTATAGTATTTCCTGCTTGTTTGATTTTTTTTTTTGTACTTTCTAGAACTTGCAGAGTGGGCACGCTTTAAAAGTCTACGCAGTTGGAGAGAGAATAGCACCTGAAATAGTCCTCCTTGCTTAATATTCCCGGAGCAAGAAAGTATTCTTTTTCCCTAATCACGTGTCTCTAGTACTTACACAGACCAAGTGGTGGTTATGCATGTAGTATTATTTCATTTTATTTCTTCTTGTTGAAAGCAAAACATGAAAGAAGAGAAATCTAGTAATTACAGTGCAGTGGTGGACATGGGACACCTCAGTCAAAGCCTCTGTCGTGCCACAGGCTTCTTGGCTGACACTGGGGACACCCCTATGGATCGGCAGCTCATTTGCAATTGAGTGACACCGTGATCTTGTTGCAGTTTCGTAAGGAAACATTTATGAAGAATTGTAGTGTCATACCATAATGGAGGCCTTCCTAATGCTCCAAATAAACAGAATTTATCAGATATTTGGGCAAGTAATTGATAGTGGAAACATTGCTTCCAATTTGCTCCTGCAAACAGTTATCTGATAACAACTCCTTAGAACAAGGTCATTTGCATATGCTGTAGTTAACGAGACTGCATGAATGGCATGTTTGCAGGAGAATTTTTATATCCCTGTTGTAAAATTTAAACTTGAATAAAGCTCTTCATCTGTTTGTAGCTGTAGACTGTCCTTTGCAAATCTTTACAGAATGATTTTGGTAAGTTTAAAATAAGACGTTAATTACCACCAATAGACCTCTTGAGGTAGATTTATCTCCCTGGCTTTTTTTTTTTTTTTACTTTTTAAGTCACTGATAAGCTTTATCTGGGTTTCTACCAAGCAATGCTTTATGTTCCCATTCTCTCCTTGACAGGCAGCTAAAGATAAGATTGATGAGAGAGATACTGGCTGGCTGGCAGTAAGGAGGTTATGATTGCTGTGGTTGTCAGAAGCTATAACTAAGGAAGGAACCCAATTCACTCACCGATTCACTGTGACCAAATCTGGACACAGCTAAATTGATTTTTTTTTTTTTGAAAAATTTTTTTTGAAAAAAAAATTTTTTGAATTTTTTTTTGAAAAAAAATTTTTTTTTTTTGAAAAAAAAAAAAAAGGCGGCGTGGTAGATTTTGTTCCTAATGAGCCTGAAAATAATGGAACTATTGTAAATAATGTGTGTATTAAGAACAGTTTATTTTCCTTGCATTTTTTTAATTCCTTTGCTGTAATCAAGTACTAGTATGATGAGTGGGGATGCTGGCAATGTTATTTTGATTGCCCTGCTTTTTTCCTTGTCTCCTTTCCCAATGCTCTTTCTCTTCTGCCTCTGCACCATATTGATGATAGTGTGGTGTGTTTTGTGAAGAATAATTTTAGGAAGATCGAGGAGCAAGTCAGTGGCAGTTCATGAAGTGAATTCACTGAAGTGAAGCGTGGACAAATAATCAGAGTACTTTCTTGTTCACCAAGTCTATGATTTACCACTGAGTCAATGCTAAAGGAATTGCTTTCCTTTGGTATTACTAACCTTGACAAGTACTTAGTAAACCTCCCTTTTGCTTAAGAGAATGTGAAACCTTCATGTATGAAAAAGAAGCTATTTTAAAACTTCCAAATTAGTATTTCAAATCAGTTTCAATTCCTTACTCTGATTCTCTTTTTGGATCAGGATGCTCACAGAATACACTGTTAATTACACGTTTTCAGGATTTATATTACAATTTTGTCTTGTCAAATTCTGTGTTAAATAAAAAGAATAGCAATTCATTTCTTACAAAGTAGAAACTATGGCTTTATTTCACTTCTACGTTTTTAAATATTTCAAATGAAGTACAATGAAGCCATAGTGAAATGCTTTCATTTTTCCTAATGGAAAATCAAAGGAACCTAAGAAAGAGAAGTCTAAAACAGTTTTACTAAAAAACAGGTAGTAAGTAACTGGAAAGAATTACTGTGGTCCCTAAAGTGTTGATGCACTAAACTGAAATAATTTTGATTTGTAGGGATACTAAGAGAGCAGAAAGGGTAATGAGAAAAAAGGAAGGCTGGGAAAATAGACCTGTTTTTTAGCAAGGGAAAATCTCATTTTCAGCAGTAGCTAAACTAAACTTACTAAAAGCATCAATATTTAGTAGCGTGTTTAGCATAAACATGCTTCATCTGTGCCATCTCTTAGAATGTGTTTTCTCATCTGGCTGCTTCCTGGGTGGTATGAGAAGAAATCAAGAGACACGAAGTAGCTTATTTATGGACACTTTCTGTTCACAGGGTTTGCAAATTATGTATCTTAAAATACTATCATCCCTTCTGAGAGATGCAGCTATTGTTCTTTTCTAGGCTGGTTAAAAGCCTTCCTGCTAACTAGAGTTTCTCCTGATGCCCTCCTCCAGTATAGCAATGGGTTGGGCTCTTGTTGGGCAAAAGACTAGATTATCTCTTGTTTTTTTTTATATGCTTAATTGCAAAATTCCAAGTCAGATTTGTTTTTGATCTCTTTCAGTCTCTGGACATCTTTTTTCAGACAAAAACAGTGACTAATGGGACATGGGCCAGTAGGTGGGGTAAGCTGATTTAAGGTTGCCACTGGAAAGGATTCTCTGTACTTATCCTTCAACACCTTGACATCTTTGATATGACTGAACTTTTTGAACAAGGTTATTTTCATATGCTTTTCAGTTTGGTAATGAAATTGATTTCTGAACGCTAAGGGTAACCTTGGTTCCATTTACTTTGTATGGTTGTCCACCTGCAAGTCAAAATTAATTTTAGAGTTTAGTTGGAGATATTATGCATCACCAATTTCTAAGTGCTGTTGTCTGAAATTGTTGACTGTTGCTGGAAAACACTTTTCTGCTGGCCATAAATATCTCTGCATTAAGAAATATATCTGACTATATGCATAAATAGAAGGATTTGGATCTCTCTGGGAAATTGTTTTAGAAACATGAGCTACTATGAAGTTACGTAGCATTTCAATTCCTGCATGGAGATGCCATAAAATAAATCTGCATTTATATGCAAAGTGACAGTGCTGGGGCAATGTAAATCACAATTATGAATGTATCTGTACTTATTTATGGCAGAATTAATTGCAAATATTGTTCCACTTAGAGAGACTCAGCAGGGAGCTAAATCCTGTTCCTCTATATACTTTAGTTTGTCCTTCTAGTTTATAACTTTCATTAGTTCTTTCAACTCTCATAAAATCTATGCTGTTGTATGCTACCTGTGCTTACTGACTTGAAAAGCAATTTTCAAATTCATTGTATAATCATTACTTTTTAATTAGATACAGCAAATCTGTGTAAGTAAATGATGCATACCGTGCTAACAATGATGGGACATGATGTGAAAAACTGTTAAGCCTATCATTACCAAGAGTTTAATGCTGACATTTATCCTGTTCTGTAGTAAAAATTTATCCGTACTGTTAATTTAGTTCAGATTTAGTGAGTTGTTCTCAGTTCCATGTGTATTTTACTGAGTTGAAGAGATCAAAACACCTTTTTCCTTGTACATAATCAATGCAATTATTCCAATGTAAAAAAACCCCAACAACCCAACCAACCAAACCAAACCAAACAAAAAGACCCCCAAAACCCAAAGCAAGAAACTCTGTATCATTCTACTTTACAGAAGTAGATTTGGGGTTCTCATTTAAAATATAATAATAATATAAGAGACAAGGTTTCTATGATTCCACAGACAGCCATAGCATAGATGCGTAGTTTAGAAATATCCATAGCATTATTCTACCCATCACAAAGTAAGGGTGCTTCCCAGCATTCTGTATTGATCTACACATGCTGGCACAACAAGAAACAAAGGGAAAAACTCTAGTGTGAATCTGACCACCTTTTTACGGCACAGAAAAGCTTGGTTCTCATAACCGGTTTGACCACCTGTTTTTCCGTGGCTGAAGGCAAATTCTTGTAATTAAAACACACTGTTTATAATATAACTTTCTATCGCGTTTGGTTCAACAAAAACCAACTCATTCTAACACTTTTGCACAGAGCTTGCTGTTTTCACTGAAGTTGAATGAGTAAAATGCAGGCACGTTAAATCAGGCAGTCTGTGTATCCATCTAGTTTGTATTATTGATTCCCAATTAACTTTCTGAAAAAGATCTTGTACTAGAGCTCTGATTAGCAAGTGAAGCTACTTGCTAAGCAGGCAGTGTATCACAGAAGCAGTCCATCTGTGACTAAGAGTTATGTACAAGTAGAGTACATGAGTTGCTAATGAACTAAGGAACACGAAAAGGGATATAGTCCATGGATATGTCTACATGGTACGCTATGGAAAGGCAATATTCCACATCATTTTTTGTTCCTTTGTGAGGAGGACAGGAATATTTTGCAAGAACCTGTTTTCATGAAATTTCTAGATTAGGTGTTTAGGCTGAGGGGCAGGGAGGGAGGGAACACTGAGACACTGAGTATTTTCTGTTTGAGGTCTTACTTCGACATCTGAGTCTCTAAAAAGTCACGTTTCCCTGTCCTGCACCCTATTTTGTCTCTGTTGGATGTTTGCTACTTCGGATTTGATACTCCCGAGCTTGCCAGTCATATCACCAGGTGCCTCTAATTGGATTGGCCCTTTTCTGGGGAAGAGTAATTCTGGCTGCCATTTCAGAATATATATTTCTAACTATTTTTGTATTTAGTTAGGACAAGAGCCACGTGTTACCTGCAAAATGGAAGGGGCTTTGATCCTGTCTCCCTTGAAATATTTATATGGAAAAAAAATGTTTTTTAGAGCTTATGAATCACATAAGCCAAGATCTCAGTGGGATGCCAATTAAATCTCTCCTGACTTGCTTTCCTGTTTGCCATTTGCCCTTGTTTATGTGGACAATACAGACACACATGCTGCTTGGTGAATAAGCGCTGTTCTTTTATTTATTGTGGAACATGTATAATTTATTCTGTAGTCAGAAGTATCAGACTAAGGTGACCAGAAGTTAGCTTCTGTACAGTTTGTGGTTGCATTGTTCAACCTGAATACATTCTCACTGCTGCTAATAACAATTTTTTCTGTGACTTTTAATCTGCAAAATTAACCTACAATTCTAGGTTAATGCCTGTGCTTTGAAATTCAGCTGCACGTTTCATTTATCACTTTATAAGCTTGCATGCTACTTCAAGATTTTTAGAAAGCTCAATTACATTTCTAGCTATTTAACAGCTATAGTGTGTATTTATTCTGCATAAGTGTTGTAGAATTTTCTTCTTTGTGGCATAGCTGTGAATAAACTTTTCCATTGCTGTCATCCTGCAAAAATGTAGGAAAGTTTCTGTATTTTGATTTTTTTAACATTCTGTTGGGCTAGTTTTAAAAGGCGGGTTTGCCCTCAGTCACTGAGACGACCATACAGTCCCTGTAACACACTCAGGCTGCCATGATAGCCAGATGACTGTTCTGCCTTGTTTCTTCTGTTTATGTAAGCAGCCTTCTTTAGATACTTCAAACAAATACCTTGATCTTTCTTTAGTAATCAATTATGAATAATAATTGCTGGTCTTTTAATCTTGCTTCGTAAGTAATTCTTTCAATCAATTGATGGTTTTGAACACTTCTCTCCGAAGGTCCTTTCTCTTTTGTCCCTGTGTAGGAAACACCCAAGAGAGGTGAAACATCTGCAACTTAAAGAAAATAAAAAGCAGATTCATAAATGATTAGCAATTTCCTAAGATTCTTGAACTTTTTTTTTCCCCACCAGGTATATGCTTATCTATTTCTATTTCTGGAAAACTAGGCCATTTAAGATATTACTGATTAAAACCTGAAAAACTTTAGTGTACCTCTAATGGTAAGTGTTTTGAAAATACTAGCTAATATTGCTTTTATGGCATTATAATAGCAGAACTCTATAACCGAGCAAGTCAGTTGTCTCTGAAATAATCCAGAGTTTAGGTCTTTTATCCTCAGGATTTATATCGTAACAAGGCAGTCTTAGTGAGCTAAAGAAAATTAAGTGTTCCATTCCTTTGAAAGCAACAAAGCATTAGTGATGCAGACTGTAAAAGACTTGAGTATATTTCATCCAGCGTTAGTTCTGGGCTTCTTGTGGCTGAAATTCATGCTTTGCGCAGTATCAGTTTTACTTGGCAATGAAATAGCTGCACCTTTGAAGATCAGTCTTCAGTGCTGTTCCAGTAGAACTGTCTGTGCAACTCCCTACAGCTTGGAAACCAAGTCCTTTTGGTACCGCAATAAATGGTGATGGCCTTGAAACTGGAAAAATCCTTAGATGCAGTTTTGTTCTGTAAAAGATTTTATTCTTGATTTCTGTAAGCCGCTGGGTTAACAAACATGGAGTAAAAATCTAATGAAGATAGTGGAGTTGATAGGATTTAAATGTGTTAACAGTTTAAGGCAAAGATTCTGTTGACTCTTTTCCTGTTAATTCTTTTTAAAATGAAAAAAGGCTTTGTTTGAGGAGGTTCTACTGATTATTGGAAAACCTGAAGTAAAGATTTATTTTTTTTTTCCTCTGGAGAGCAAGCTTATGTTAGAAAAGTAAGAAGGGAGGGGGGAGAAAAAGAAAAAAAAAAAAAATAGAAGGCTGATAAACGATGATATCAGGAAAAACTTGTTATAATACTCCACTTTTATTATGTTCTACACTTTGCACAGGACTTCAACATGGAAAGCTTTCTGCTAATTTGTTGTGTGTATTAAGAATTACTGAGTATTAGAAACAACACGTTCTATATTGATCCTTTTGAGGAGGGCAATTGTCAAAAGCATATGTATTCTAAATCAAATATTAGCCTGACAGAACAAATGGTGGGAGCTGGGTATATGTAGTTAGGTGTTGAGTGGCTTTTTTGTTAGTTTGTGTTTTTCATTCAAACACCTTTCAGAAGGTTTTGTTTAGAAATAATTTTAGAAAGTGTTTTATAAGCTACCAAACGTGAAAAACAAGTAAGTGTTCAATGCAGCTATTATTTTGTGATGGATGATCTGTATAAGATTGTGTAGTTTGTCTCTAGTTGTACCATTTATTTAATGATAGTAAATGTTCATTAGGTAGGAAGATGGGCAAAGTTCACTGTAAAAGATGATGCCATGCTGTAACTGTCCATCATAGGAAAGTTGTGCTGGGTTGGATTTTTTTTTTTTTAATTTCCTTCAAATTCTTGAGCAAATTCTAAAACTCATATCAACAGGTCTTACTCGTTACAAGCCCTCCTAATGGAGAGTTCTGACTATGAAGATGTGTGAATTTGCCCCTGCTGCTGTAATGCTAGCTGCACAATTGTGAGACTAGAACTCTAATCTTCCTTAGCATTCCTTCTTCTTTTTTCATTAGAGAATGCTAGTAAGTAGAACCTTATATTTTTATTATTATTCTCATTCAGAAACCCCTGTTTACTACAAACCTCATCTTGTGTCTGTTGGGCTTAAGTTGACTTGTTCTGAAGCCAATAGTATAGAGTTTAAAAAAAAAAAATCAAACTGCAGAATTCTGATTTATTTCTTGAAGTAATGTTTCCTTGGGTTGAAGCCACAAAACAACGGAAAGAGGAAAACAAAATTACATGAATGAAATTGCATGGCCTGACCTAGTTTTCATAGACTGGCTTCAACAACTTGTGTAACGGCATTAAAAAAACTTGTTAAAATGTGTAGATGTTCTTTTGATTTTTTTAAATTTATTTTTTATTTTAAAGATATCAAATACAATAATCAAATAATCTTGTTCAGTTTATTATATGGTGAAGCTATTAATTTTTATTTTATTTATCAAATAGTCCCCTGTTGCTCCATTGAAGAACATCTTTGTGTTATTTTTATAGACAGATTTAAGAATGATATACAACTATATCTATTTGTCAATACTGTAGCCAAGCACTTTACGCTCCTTGATATTACCAGTGAAAGATGAAATTACCATTTCACTGCCTAGCTAGACTGGAGTGGACAGTATTCCAAAAGGGAAAATAGGAGTAAAAGGAAAAAAACCCACCAAACCTCAAACAATTAATGCAGTTATTCCTTGTTACTGATATTAGGAGAGTAATGTTTTAAAATAAAGATTACTGAGGCCAGAAGGTTTTATAGGCCTGTTGGAACGTTTTTTACCCACTTGACTTGTAAAGACACTGGGCTGCTGCTGTGTGTGAATATTTATTTCTGCTAAAATTTTATTGGCATTACTCCTTATTACCACATCACTGCCGTTACCACACACACAATATGTTCTAGAAAGTATATGTAATGATAGAAATCTAGACTTGAATAAACTGAAAACTAGGACGTATCTTTGGCAAATAATTAGAGAGTTTGAGGACAGTTTATCTTTTTTGATGACTGTTGCAAGAACATAGTCAACATAAGAGATAATAATTTGCAATTACAATACTTGAAGCTCCTAAAGGAATATATTGCATTAGGAGTAATTTTTTTAAGTTAACACATAACCACTGAGCATCGAAGCCAGGAAAAGAATCTGTTGTATCATTAGATTTCTTTTCCCGTGTTTGTTGCGGGAAATGGTATTTTAAATGTTCACAATACATTTATATGTGCACCTGGATGGATGGCATGTTTTAGAGATCTGAACTTTTTGATGTGACTTCTACATGGAATATTCAAAAAAAAAAAAAAAGCAAGTGGTGTTATAATAGCCCAATTTAGAAAAAGTTGTTCCAACTTTCCACCATGATTTTGCTAATAGGCAGTGTAGAGAAGCAAAAGCTGGAAGAAATAACATAGGCTAGTGGTGAATGGAGAATATTTGGATGTGAATTATTTGTCAGCTGTGATAGTTTTCTTCTCTGACGGGGTTTACACTTTCTGAGGCTCTCGTTTGCTTGTGGTTTTAAATTTCTAAGTTCTTAAAGGACAAGTATTATATGTAATAATTTGCTTTTACATTGCCTCAATTCTCCAAAGCCATGATCATGCTTGGAGATTCCAAACGCAGTTGGTACACATAATATGTGAAACATTTTCAGTTGAGGGAAGAGAATCAAATACTGCCTGCTGTGCAGCATAGGAAATTTGTCTTGCCTATGACAACTGAAATTCTAATTAGAAATTCTAATTCTGTGTCTTCTTTGACTCCTTGTCCTAGTCTGAATTGTATTTCTATGCTGTTTTTTTTACAGGTTATTTTTATATAAGCATGAGGAATATGCTACCATAATACCCTTTACTTATCTTAGAGAATGCTGTGTTAACGTTTAGTCAAAACACTGGGGCTAACACTGACCCGCCATACTGGAGGACAAAAATGAACATTTAAGGATCAAATTATACTTTCATTTTTTGCTTTTATATAGATCCATAGATTTTTCTAAGTAATTACAATTTCCTTCCTGAAATGTGACTGAACGTGCTTCTTGGGCTTTAACGGTGTTTTCCATCAAACACCACTTCCCTGCAAGTGCCATAGGGAGAAAAAAAAAATCCAAAAGGAACAGCTGGGAAAAGGTACCTTTTTCTGGGAAAACCCCTACAGAGCAAAGCAACTTTACATATTTTTATAGTATGTAAAAAAGAAAAGAGCTGGAGTTGGTCAGTTGCTATGCAGTGGATACTTTGTGCATCTCATAGTTAAGAAACAACTGCAACTGCCTTTTGATTTATCTCCAAACATATGATAATTACTTTAAAAATTATATTAATTGGTAAATTAATACTAGCCAAGTTCTCCTGATTCTGTTCTGTGCAATTTTCTAGCCACTAAAATTTCTAGAAGTGTTGCAGATCTTGAAGCAATTAGGTATTTTCCACTCTTGGAACCAGTACTGAAACTTGGTTACCCTAAAATCAATGCCATTGGGAAGTGCCTGAACTTCCTTGGACTCCAGTTTCCTTGTTTCTGAAACAGGAATAGAGCTTATCTGAGAGGAACTTCTGAGTTTTTATTGTGTTAGTTTCCATATTCTTAGCTGAAGATAGTATAGAAGATGGTTGTACGCTGTGGCCAAAACATATTATTTGTTTGGAAGTGGTAGTCTTGCCAGAAGAATGCTCTGGTGCAAGTTTCTGTAGGTTTCTTGCCTATATGTATTATTTGTGGAAAATTGTATGTAAAGGTTATATTTTTGTTCATTTTTCCCTCAGGGATTTCAATCTTGTGCATTTTCAAGTTATGTAATATTAACAGCTCTTAGAATTTTTCATCATGAGAATTGCCATAGAGACATCTTTTTACCTTCTGGTGCTGTGTGGATGCATCAGAATTTCATCTTTCACTTAAATTAAAAACATGTGTGTTTCCAGTCTTTTTGATTCTGATTTTTCAAAAAGTAAACCATAGAACATGTTAAAAATAAAGTCTGACTTGAGATGTGCCAGAATATACTGAAGATTTTCTTCAAGATAGCCCAAGCAGTTTAAATATGCAGGACCAAGTCTTTTAATGATTCTTATGTCTTTCTTACATACTTGCAAGGTATGTTCTCAGATAATATATCTAGCTTTTCTTGTTGACAGAAACAGGCTTTGGATTTGGGAAAGCATTATACCTGTTTTTTTGGCTTTTAACTCCCATCCCTTTCTCCATCACGTTTGTGTTAGAATTCTTGAAAGGGAATTTCAATTTCAGTTAACTTGTTTGTATGAAATACCAGGATAAGAGTATTAATTTATTTCTTCTAGTGAGTTTTGCAATTAAAATGCAATACAGTGGTTTATAATGTTCAGTAAAATGCCGTTCGTGTCCGAGACTGTTGTGTTATGACTTATCCCTTAAAAGAAGAACCAGTTGTGCTACACAGCATTAGCTGCATAGACCTTTTATTATTGCATCGGAACCTACAGAGGGTTCTGAAAATAGGAAATATGAGTTGCAGTAAACTGTACCCATACGTGGAATGAAAGGCGTGTTTGCTAAATAATGTCCTTTTCTGTCACTCAGAATCTTCCTCAGACTTACACTTTATATGCTGAAATTGTCCTAACTTGGCTTCTGTGAGGCAGTGATTTTGAGTTTTGAAAAGTTCAAATGTCAGAGTATTGGAAGGACAAATGGAAAGAGATGGGCTTTAAGTCACCTCCTGCACTCCCAAATCTCAGTAAAGACAGCCGAAATGTTGAATTATTACAGTTTGACATAAAAATAGCTCTGGTTGCTAGGCAATGATGATTTGTTCTATAGGAAACCAGATTTGTGTTGCCCGGGATCTAAAATTGTATGCCCGTTGTGTGTCTCTGTTTATTTTTATGTCTATAAATGCATGTGTGTGTGTGTGTATATCTGTGTTTGCTAAATTCATAAATAAGTATGAACTTGAAGGTTTGCATACACAAGGGTGGTTTTTTATTTCTTTGATGTCATACGTGGGTATACCAAAGACTTACTCTTTCCAAAAAAAAAGTCCTTTCATTCTTGACATGTTTGAAGTGCCTCAGTTCTCCTAATTTTTGTTTCTCATTTTCCACCTCCTGTTTACTTTCTTTTTAGATCCTTTTAGATCCTCTCCTTAATTATTCAAAAATCCCTCCTCCTTAAAAAACCAAACCAAGAAAAAACATTAAGGGGAAGAATTTCACTTAAAAAGTATGGGAATGCAGCAGTTATGGGTTCTTTCACTATCTATAGATAGTTACTGGTATAGTACTAGCTCATATTAGTACTGGTAAGAACATGTAATCTTACTGTAGCGTGTTAGTGGATATAAATATGTATTTGAATTAGACCAGCAGGATTTGTGTCCTTAGACTTGCTTTTTGGTTTCACCCCACTTGTTCTTGATTTCACAACTTTTTTATTATTGTTCTTCTACGTTCCCCTCTTATGTAATTATCATGAATTTGATAGATTTTAATGTTCTTGGTCTCCTTTTACTTCTTTTAAAGGTAACATTAGAAACGTTGCTTTCACTTCATGGTTTTCAAATAATTCAGGGACCAGCTAAAGCTTTAGTTTTTTCAGCCACCCTTATAGGCTATCCCACGATGCTGTATCTCCATATCACAGAGCCAGGTGGCTCTGAATTAACTACTGTAGCAATGCTTGCTGTTCCTAGAAGGAATCTGAATATCAGTTTCAATTGGTAAGTTCAGTTGTGCATATGGAACAGTGATTTCTTCAGTGTTTATTAACACAGAGGAATGAGCTGTTGTTACTCTCTTGAAGTTTTTTAGAAGTGTACAGCAGTGTATACACTTACTGCAAAACTAAATGCTCTACAGACTTAAATTTGTAAGGGGATTTCTGTAAATAGGAGACTTAGAGTTCCATTTTGCATAGTGAATAAGCTAGGAGCATATATATTTGGTCTGACAATGGTAAGAATAAGAGCTAAAATAGGGGAACGTTTTAGACTTCATGAAAGGGAAGCGTAACAATGGCTGAGGAGTGTGTCAAACGTATTGCGAAGGGGTGGAATACATATTTATCAGCCTATTTGAATGGGGTACCAGAGCTTCAGTTTCATCTGCTGCTATAAAGAAGCAGTATCAGAGCGTGAAATTAGCAGTCAAGTAACACATATGCCATAGCCAAAAGCAAAACAATTAGCTGCACGGATCCACAGAGTTTTTCTACTGATTCTGTTGCATTTTTGGCTACAAACTTGATGGTTTTTCACTTGCTGAGCAGCAAAGGCAGTAAACAAAATTCATTTGCTGAAAAAGAAGTAGTATTCTAGCCTTCAGCGGCAAACTCAACCTTGTAACTTTAGTGGGCTATATGATGCCTGTAGCATCTGTAAACGTGGTGTTTGTGTACTGCAGACTAAAACGCATTAACTCCTGTTAAAATCAGTTGGAACTTGTACTCCAACATGGATCTTAATTTCTGTATGTGTTAGAGAAAACCATTCAGAAATTTGGTTCTGTATTTGAGACCAAAGCTCATGAGCGCTGTCTTGTGGTCTTCAGTTACTCAGTGTGAGCTGCATTTAGGTCAGGATTGGAGTTTGCTGCCTTTTAGATGCAGGAAGAGTACAGTTTATGATCATTTATGCTGTGAACTACAAATCTACTTTTCTTACGCACTGTTGGATTTTATAAAGTATCAAAATATGTTACAAAACCCAGTTTGAGTCCATTCTCTTTTCTATGCCTCCTGTTAAAATTAAATCGGTAGAAAATAGCAATGAGGGGTAAAGAAAATGCTTATTTTTGATTGTAGAAACACTGTTTTACAGTAATACTTAGAAAAATAAATAATTGATGGCCAGTGGCGTAAAAGTTGCTTAAGAAATCATTGTATTGCTCAAATGATATATATTAAGTAAGGAAATCTTAAGGCTTCTGGCGTTTTGCCAGTCACAGTCATTTTGCTAGACTGTAATAAGGTGCACAGCATGCACTGTAGCTCAGTTAATAACCGTTTATACTTTAAAGATGTTCCCTGTAGCCATGTTTTTGTTCTGTTTGTTTGCTCTCTTGGGCAGTTAGAGTAGCATCCACTGTTCTGTGAGAACAGGCACATATGGAAGACATGTCTCAAATTCAGGCTTTCAAATCCTTATGAATGGGAGTTTAACTTATAAGCGGGGGTAGCAACATATTCCAGTGGAAAAGATCTTCATTTGACATATTGTTATCACAGTAACAACCAGCTGTCCCTCAATTACAGAATGACACTTTCTATTTCAGTCTTTCTAAAACAAATTTAAGTACACTGCTTCCCCGAATGATTGTCTAAGGACAACTTTGAAAAGGAGCATGTGAAGAATGGCAAATGAAAAAAAACAAACAAACAAAAAACAACCAACCAAGAGCACCAGATTCAATGCTCATGTTCCACGTCTTTTTAAAGTAGTCGGGCATAGGTATTTCTGTTCTGTGTCTTTTTTTCCCAAGGTGTAACAAAGTAAATGTGAAGACAGTGAAAACACAAACGTGTACAGGCTAGATGTTGTTCATAGGCTTTAAGTCACCAGATTTCTTTGATGCTTCGTCTTAATTTCTTTAGCTCTTTTTTCTTCTACCTGTAAGCTGGCTAATACAAGGAGCATATTCCTTGACACTGCCATGTGTATAGCTTGCAAATTTGACACAAACCTTATATGTGTGTATTGTGGCGGGTGACTGTAATCCTTTTAGCTTTACTGGTTCCAAGCATTTAATTTATGAGGGTTTGTTTGCCCTACTTTCTTCCTTTTGAATTTAGCTAAACCAAAGCAAAACATTTTCAAGAATCTTAAGTAAATAATTCCCTTTTATTGATACAAACCTGTTAATTATGTTCTTAATCAAAGATCCATATAGCCAAATATTCTTTTGCAAGCAGTAGCCAAAAATGGATGCCTACAGAAGAATATTTAAGCAAGGCTGGTGTGTATAAACATCCCTCCTATTCCTTTCCAAACCTTCAGCTATTTGCAACTTGAATGATTTTTTTGTGAGCCTAATCTAGTTTGTGTGGTTAACTTTTGTCCCATAAGGTTGTTCAGTTTCTTATTGAACCCAAATTCATCGCATCTATAACATTAAGCTTCAGTTTTTTTCAACGGAATGGAGTGCTGTGACCAAAACCATCTAATTTTTATAACTAATCTATTATATAGATGTAAAGTTTGATACAAATCAAAGCATTATGCAATGTAAAGTTCAGGGCAAAGATAACTGATATTAACATTTCTGAAAACAAAATTTAAACATTCTGTATCTAAGGTTGTTTTCAAAAACTTGTATTTTATAGGTGGTTAATAGGCACTTGCATTTCCATGTGTGAGAAGAGAAATTTTTGGTTTTTTCTTGTTCAGGCTGTGGAGATGCAAAAGCTTTATCAGTGATACACAACTGCTTAAGACTTTCAGATCAATATTTTCTTTACTGTACAAACCAGATCCCCAAGGGTGCAATCAGACTGAGAAGGAAATTGCTTCCTTCCTGCCCTTTTCTACACATGTATCTGTATTCAGTTATCACAGAACATCTGTTACCTAAGCAGATTAAAACTGGATGGAAGACATGGTATTGCTTGATCAATAACATCCAACTGCTCTAGTCTTCAGGTTTTTGCTCATTCAATATGAAGGACTGTTTAATCTCTTCTTTATGTAAAACTAAAGAATTAAATATTTTTCTTCTGATAAGTATGTATCAATGCATTTATCACATCACTGTAGTATGCTTTTACTTAAAATTCCTATTTTTCACGTGGAGCTTCTTACGACCTTTAGCTTATGTTCCTTTTGATATGAATTCTGAACGTACATTGGAATTGGAATTGTCGGTAATTGTTGTTGAGATTGGAATTGTTGTGGTAAATTTTTAAGCACTTAGTTGTCAAGGTATCATGTAACTGTAAGTACATTGTATTATATATTAATTTGCCACAGTTGTTGGGACAATTTAAAACTTAACAAAAATTTCATATGTACATATTTTATTATAGAAATGATCCTTGTTGAAATATATTCAGAAAGAAGTCAAGGTACAGCTAATTATAGCAGAGGGAGCTTTCAAGAATAGATGCACTTGGGTGGGGTTTTTTGTTTGTTTCCTAATAGGTCACCAAATTGCTCATCAAAGAGAAAATGAAGTAAAATCACTGTCACTGTTCTATTTTGTAGGTTCCAAATAGCATAATTCCTTTTTCCATTAAAAAAAAAAAAACCCAAAAGCTGAAGGGTTAATATTCCTTGATTTTATTATTTTTTTTTTAATATGATCTGAACTACATGTTGTTGCCTCTGTGGCTAATGAATATAGATATGAAGTATAACTCAGAAGTGTGTTTTTTTAAAATGCTAAAAGAATATAACACTAATCTGGGAGAGAATTCTTTATACTGTGGAAACATCTAGTGTTGTTTTACAGGATGAAATTCAATCAAGTAGTTGTTTGTCATCTCAAAAAATGTATTGAAATGGCTCCTCAGTGTTTTTCCGTATTGAGAGATTCTTTATTGCCCCCTCACAGATCCTAGGACTTTTTTTTTTGTACAGCTAAGTAGCCGTCATTAAGTGGAACAGTAACACTATCTGCAAAGGAAAAAAACTCGAACAACAACAAAAAAACCCAAATAAAATCCTTTTGTTCATTAACATTCTAAATATTGAATGAGTATTATTTGAATTCAGTGAACCAAACCTCAGCACCTGTGATTCCATTTGATGTAGATGCAGATGCATCGTATTCTTAATTTAATCCAGCAGCAAAAAAACCCAAACACAAAAAACTCTGAGAAATATAAAGAATATTTGAATATAATAAAAAGAATAGTTGAGTCCTAATTGACAGAATAAGAATTTAAAGACATGTAATCTGATGTTCACAGAGCTGTTCTCCAAGGTATGTTGATTTAAGTAGCGTGAATGTACTCAGTGGTAGTGCTTCTCTTTTATGAGCATACATCTTAAAAGTGTTGCTACTAAATATTAAATGAATTGCTATCAAAGGTCTCTTTAGAAATTTCTACATAGCCTTTTATTTGTTGCTGTTAACTTAGTAGCTGTTAAAAAACTCCTAGGTACCATTTGAACTTGAGAGTAATGCTTCAAAAATGTTCAAGCAGATTTCTATGTTTTCCATGGTTAAATATTGTTTTCCTTGGCATATATTAAGGATTGGGCATATCACCTTTCTGTTTGCAATCCAGTGGTTAACGTGCTTAACTGGTTACAGTACTGGTTAATGTAGTGATAGTTCAGCTTATGGAAGGCTGGATATTAGCAAAGTTGAGGCATAAGGTGGGTTCTTAGCAATCATAGCAGATGGAAGCAGTTATTGCTCCTAATTATCTTTGGTCTAATGTTCACCTCTTACTCTCTAGGCTACCAAAAGAATGAAATGAAAACTGCTTTTGTGTAGTGCTCAGCCAGTAAGTTGCTTTCCTTCAAATAAGAGAGGTTGTTGCTTTTCTAGACATCACAAGTCTCTGAAAAAAAGTGTTGCAGTACTCCATATTTAATTCTAAATTATTAGCTCCTGCTTTCTAAATTTCTACATGGAAAAATAAACTCATGTTTGGAATGCAAAGGTTTTATTCTCTCATTCTTGAGACTGAATTTATTTTCTTCGCAGACTGTAATAACAGTTCTTTGGATAGAAAAAGAATGAAGTATGGTCCTTGGCATGGCAGGCAGGAATTCAGATTGCTTTCAAGCACTGTACACTGAAGTTTCTTAACCACGAACTGAAGTAGCAGTTCCATTTATTTTCACTGAGAGCACTTTCAGATACACTGGTGTTATTCATGTGAAAATGGATCTCTTCACAGCAAGGACAACTTTTTCTTGGGGTTAGAAGTCTAGGATTAGTGTCTTGGATGAAGCTACTCTTCTGGCTTTGTGCAGTTTTGCTGTATCTGGAAGCTGTCTATCTGCTCTTATTTTATTATATTCAAAGATTGAGTTGCTGGTAGCAGACACAAGGAATTAATCAAAGAATTAAATTGGTAATCTGTTTTCTAAATGGCAACTTTGCTGCAGGGATTCTTATGATGAGACAATGTCTTAAAAAAAAAAACAAACAAAACAAAACAAAACAAAAAAAAAACCACAACCCGAAACACTGCCAAAACTTGGTTAGCAACTAGCTTGAATTTTCTTTAAAATTAAATTTCTGTAAAGCTTCTCTTTAAGGAAGGGTGGGGGGAGAAAAAAAAAAGAGGACATGGGCTAAATTTACTGTCCTGAGTACTATGTTTTCTAGCTCAATGGAAACTAATTAGAATAGGAAATTGTCAAAGGACCCAGTCTATAAGGAATGCATTTTACGTATAAGCCATGTAACATGAGGTTATTTTGCAAAGATGACCTCAAGGACTTGCAAAAGATTTCTCAGAAGTAAGTTCAAGTCTGTGTGTGGTTTATTTAGCAAGGCAGAGGATTCTGCTTAAGCATGCCATGCGAAGGAGGAAGGTTATTCCATTCATTAGTTGTTACAGATTAAAAAATATCACCTCAATTCAGATCTGTATTTCATTACAGGCTTCCTGTATGCCTTTCCGTTTCTCTGTACCTGCTTTTTTAAATTGGAAAAACGGGGTAAATAACACTTTCCTGCTTTGCCTAAATAATTTGACGGCCAGTATTTCAAGGTCATCAAGTGTTCTGAGTAAATCCGGAAGTCTGTGAGATGTTTCGAAATGATTGTAATAATAGCAAGGTAATATAAATATCTAATTTTTGCTTATATATCTTCAGTCCTAGCTGCTTGAAATACTTTATAAATGTTGTTGATGGTAATAGTATGAAAACTCTTCACTTCCAGCCAATATAACTCATCAATCTCAAGCGTGCAAATGAGGCGAGGCTGGCAAATTACCATGTTTTCTCAAGTTTTCCCCAAAACTCTGCTTCACTGTTAATGAAGGCAGTTTGTCAGACCTCAGAGTCCCCATCCTGTCCCTTAGCTGTTCAGCATTCTGTTCTCCAAATATCTCTTGATGTTAGGTTAGAGTGAAACTCCCCAATTGTGTTAGTGAATTGCTATGTGCAAAAAGCAGTTTGAATTTTTCAGAGCTTTGAGAGAAGCAACTGTGTGAAAATAAATGATTTTTGCTATTCAGTTGATACTAACAAATTGAATGTAGGTAGCCTTTACTCACAGGATTAGCATAGTGATTTCTATTGGAGAGGGAATACCATGATATGTAATACTTTAATGGTTATTACTTGTCTGACAGCACCTGGGTCTGATTGAGTGCTAAACTCTCACTAGTTTCAGGGTGCTGTCATTAGGCATTAAAGAACTTCTCTACTTAGAATAGTTTGGATAAGGAAATGGTCAGTTTTATTTCTACTTATGCGGGTTTTTTCCATACAACATAGTAGTATGTTCTACTGCTTTACAATATGATGCTATAATTTGGATTTTTCTGCATGATAAGAAAATATTTGTAATACATTTTTATTCATAGGTAAGGTTAAGTTTGTATATTTAATTACATAGAAAAAAAAAATCAGGCTCCAAAGTATTTCTCATGCTATCTTTTGTTGTTTTTCTTTTACAGGAAAAAAAAAAAAATCATGTAAATAGTAATGTTGGGGTTTTTTTGTAGAGGCATGTGACCTATGATGAATTGGTAAACTTCACTACTTTTATTTGGTCTGTTGACAGGGAGAGAATAGGACTTTCCACTTACAGAAAACTAGTGTTTAGTTGAAATGCAATAATATGTCTTAAGGCTTGTTTTGTGTCCAGATGTACTCTGTCTTCTATTTGTAGAAAAGTTAAATGAATTGAACATATACAAAATTAGGCAGCTTGGAACAGAATGAACTGTCCTAAGAGGTCGGAGAAAGTAGTCTGCACACTGGCTAATACGTATGTTTTCTGGATCCCAAGGCTACTGTTCCCATTCCTGTTAATAAAATTATAGAATCTTCAGAATCCTGTTTTTTCCTCATTCATCTTGCACAAAAGGTCATTATTCCTTGCGTAGGCAGATTTTAGTTTGTTATAACTGCTGCAAAAGTGCCAGCTTCTTGGCAACTGCTTACCCTGGACATTAAATTCTTCTTCCAAAATTGACCATTCATTAGTTGATGGCCACCAATAGTCAGGTGAATGGTACTATAACAATGGATAGTATTGATACTTACTTAGCACTTCGAGCCTCCATTGATGCTACCAGCAGAACACAGCTTTAATAGGCATAAAGTTGCATTCCGAGCAAATGAGCGCTTTCCTTTCCCATATTCTAAATTCAAACAAAAGATCAGATCTATCACAGCAAAGTGTCCAGTTCTTCTGGTTACCCGTTCCTGGCTAGGGAAGGGAGTTATACGTAGTAGAGGGCTAATTGAAGGACTGCTGAAAGCTATAAAAAGGATTCCTTTATTCCTAAATAGGCTTTCACATCCAACCTTTCTTTAAAAATGGAATTAGATGATAGTATGTAGTAAAATTGTTCTTTGTGTTTCCCCATTGAACCTGTCATGCTAAAGACGACATTTTTTTTTTGACACATTTCTTTTCAAAGTGCTTCCTTTGCATTTTGAGAAATACAACCCCAAATCCCATTCAAGGAACCAAAAAGAAGTCACCTAACAGATTCTGTGGATATGTTTTAGGTCACAAGTAGCTATCATTGTTATTGCTGTCATTGTTATTGTTTTGAATTTGTCCTTGAATTAAGGAAGACATAAAGCATAAGGAGTTTGAAAAACTATTCTTGAGCTATATTTCAGTGGCTTTGTACATGTTATTTAGAGACGTATTTTTTGGTGTTTTTGTGCTTATGTAACAGTATGTGTGTACTGGTATGGTATATGTTATCATTCTTATGAGAATAGTTAGCAACTAGATAATGAATAATACTTCTGATTACAATATGATGGATTTCTTCTAGCTAGTTGGCTTTATTTGCTCCCGCTAACTCAGATGTGAAAGTGTCTGAGAATTTGGCAATTCATTTTTAACATACCTGCATACTCATGTCAAGAGAAATTTTAGAATTATCCAAGCCCAGAGACATTCAATTTGATTTTTCTAATTAATAGTATATGTAAACTTTACTACTGGCTCTAAGTAATTTTTTCTGTGGATTTAAACTGTTAAGCTAGTGCTGGCTGACTTGCTTGCTCTGCTTGTGACTAGTTGAAGGAAACATAAGTCTGAAATTTTTACTGTTTTGACTGCACCATCATTTCTCTTCTGAAATAATTTGTCACTTGTTTAAATACAAAGCAGCTGTATTTTCATTCTAGAAACAAATATAAATAGGCAAACCTATTGTAGTTTTGTCAGTGTTGTAAAAAAAAAAAAGTGATGGTAAAAACCGTTATCCTATTTGCAGCCCTGCTAATGTGAGTAGAAACTTTCCAGTGAAACAAGAAATGTTAATAATGGTTCATTACTAACTAAAAGCTTATAGGGAGGTTTTGAAATACGTTTTTTAGTCTTTTAATATAAAAATTAATATATTGTATGGTGAAAATGTTTATCAGGTTCTGAAGTATGAATTAACAATAAGGTGGGATAGTAAATGTACAACAGCTTGTAGTTTTAAATTATTGGGAAGTGGAGGAGAAGTCACAGCACAATAGTAAAGATAGAAGTAGAGCTATGGGAGCTTGGAGTTGTGAAGAGAGTAGATTTACTCAAGCTAAGAAAAAAGGTAATGCTGGGAAATTCAGAGGTAGGAGTCAAAGCAGTATTGGCATATGTTTTTAATGTTTTTAACATGCACCCAGCAGCAAATACAGCAGACTGATAAAAGGGGAAATTATTGATGTAATCTCTAGTACTCACATTCAAAACTATTCTGTTGGAGATAAGAGAAGGGGAATGGTACTTCCAAAATGTGCTAAAACACTTGTAGTATTTTGAATCAAAAAATAATCTCCAATTTATACTGTTGTTGCAGTGCACAGATGTCTGCTCACCCAAGAGCAATAGACGTTTCTCTGTTAAGTATTTTCAGACTTGCAATAATCTGTAAAATCTGGTAGAGAACGACAAAGCTTTACTTAAATAAAAGAATAGCCACAGTGACTTGAAGCTTACAACAGAAGACACCACTACATTTATATTTCTAATCCCCAGAACTATTTTGTCTTAGAGAATTTACTTTATTGCTGGGTGGATGTTAATAGGCAAAATTTCTGCGATTGAATTTGATCATGGTAGCATGCTTAACTTCCGTGCACTTGCAAAACCATAGTTGTTTGGGGTTTTTTTAGTAATTATAAGTAGCTGAGCTTTATCTAGTTGCATGCCATCTTAGAGTTCTATTAAAAGACACAGAGATAAATGTTTCGAACTTCGGTAACATCTTAAATGGATGGTGCTACCTACTCAAATGAACAGTTCCTTCCATATGTGTTAACTTGTATTTGAACTGTTCTAAACTCCAGCAGTGTGAAAGGAGGTAACACTGCAGGAGAGATCTTAATATTTGCTGAAACAATTTTAATAGATTCCTTGCAATCTAGGATTGCTGTGTAGAAGAAAGACACTGACTTTTCAAAACTATTTCTTGGTACACCTGAACATAGACAGTGTACAAAAAGTCATTTTCACTATTAATCCACATTGCAAGGAATTCTGAGAGAGCCAAGCAAGTCATTGTTTATAAAGTTTTCCTCTTAGGTTCCCTTTTAGTATTTAGAAGAAATGTTGAATTAACATCCTTGTGGAATAAAGCTTTTGGTTTATTCTCAGAACAAGCACTACCACACTGAGTAAGTTATCTTCCTTGGTCTTCCTTGTTAGCATGTTCGAAGACTGATGTAGGCAGCAAAATTCAAGGGCAGAAAAAAGATAATTTCTTTCCATTTATTCCATTATTTCTTCCCTGAAGCTAACTTGATGCATGATGGATCAACTAGAGTAAAGGTGGATACAGACCCAACAGTGAAGTCATGCAACTACCACCACTGAGAAATTATGAGTGTAACAGTTGTCAGCCCTAACCTTTCATAAAGTTTTCAAATGGTTGCAAAGACTGTTTTGACTATTAGCAAAAGGATCAATTTCACTGCAAGTCAGGCTTAAATTATGGATTTGAATTTTGTGTTTTCTGGCCTTAAAACAAATGACTTGACCTGAAGGAAGTCCAGTTCAGAACACTGTCTTTGAATTAAAACCTTGTGCACAAGTGGTTCTTGGTTGTTTTGAAAGAGAAAACAAATACTGTTGTCAACAGCTTATGCTGTTCGTATAAATGTCCTTATTGCCTAATGTGAATATTCTAGAATTCAGGAAGTAGTGTGTCATAGAGCTTCACTTGTGATCTATTTAAAGGCCTTCATTTAAAGTAAAATAACTTGAGTTAATGCTTTTAGATTTACTCTTGTTTGCACTAATATCAATCTATCAGTCCTGGAATTGAGAAAGGACAAAACTGCCAAGTTATGTTTAATGAAAATTAGTCATGAGACTTGTTGAAGTCTTCCATACAGTTTGTAATAAAATGATTACTTAAATATTTCAAGTAAGTGCTATGTGTAAGAAATAGCTGAATCTAACTGTCTTCAGTAATCTTTTTATTTTCTGTCCTTTGGAACTAAAATATCTTTGAATCTGGATTTCATCACAGAACTCTTAAATACGTGTATTCAAAACCAAAGACACTTCATTTACATTCATCCTGCAAAAGTAACATGGGCTAGTGGTCACTGCATAGCACTAACTGCCAGAACTACAGGGATTATTTTTATACTTAGTAGATATATTTCTGAGACTGAATCCATAGAAGTAAGTGAGCTTAAGGACCGATCTGTGGCCATACACCAGTGGGTACTTACTAATTGGAATTCTCTTGGCTCTGAAAGTCACCAGAGAAAGAATATGCCAATTCCTTTGAAATACTAAAATTGAACGAACTAAACGTTGCAAGCTTTCTATATGGTTTGATGACAGTTCCTTTTGTCCAGTAAAAAGGGTTAAGCAGTCAACAGAGTAAATAGTTGCGAGTTGCTCTTCACAGCACAGTGGAAGAAGTCAAAATGCAATTATGTGTGTTATAGTTTCTGTGCAGGGAAGCAAGTAGATTGGAGAGCTACTGGTTTTCCTGTGGTAGAGCTTGAGGGTATATTTTACCCTTAGTATATCTATAAAGCTAGTGAACCTCTGGGGATGAATCATGTGAGATTGTACAATATCTCTTTCCGCTGTTGAAGACTGATGACAATCTTACTTTATACGTAGCCCATAGGAAAATTCTTTTCAGGTTATGCTAATATAGTACTGTTAAAAATGAGTTGTGAGTGGTTTTGGGATATAATAAAGTAAAATGTGTGTGGTAAAAAGAAGAATAGCAGATGTTGGGTCAAATACCACATAGGTAAGCAAAGGATAATTTATGAAGTGATATGGAGTAATTTATAGAACCGTATGCATTGGCCTGTCCTGGAGGGAGTGTATCTTCATACTTGCTGGCCCAGATCCTTAGTTCTTATGAATCAATATACCTTTATTGTCTAGGTCATTGACTTGGAATTTCTTTAGTTTAAAAAACAACAACAAACCCAAAACCAAGCCAGACAGCCAAAAACCTCATGTTTTTATTGTGCTAACAATTAGGTTCCTACCCTGCAAATTCTAATAATTAGGTTTTTAGCTTTGATTAGACTACCTGGAAGTCATCTGATGACAATGCTATATCATCACGTTGGAGATAAAACTGATATTTTAACAAGCTCTATTTTGATCGCAGAGAGACCTAGGAAGAGGACGAAGTATTGACGCTATGCTCTAAGTATGCCTCCTTTCATAAAAGCAGAAGCATTCTTTTTTTCAGGAAGCTGTATTCAGTTCTTCAAGGAGCTCTGCTCCTTGATAGATTCAGAGGAGTTGGTGAAAGAGTCATCAGTGGTAACATTGCTGATACGTCTGAATATATTTGGACGAAAATACTGACAGCATGGACAAATCTGTTTTCTGAGATAGTTTTGTCACAATGTGGACATTAATGTATGCCGCTAATTGGAGAGACCCTCAAACAGCTTTAGGCTCTTGAGGAACTCCGTTCTAGTATCTAGTGTGTAAGTCTATGCTAGAGTCTCTTTTAATCCTAGAGATTATTACAATATTGGGGAGGGGGGCAGTTCTTTGGTATAAGCATTCTTTGCAAGTCTTGTTGATTCAGCAGGAATACCCTCTCAAAATCAGTCACTTCATGTTTTAGTCATCAGTTACCAAATACAGAAGGTGTTTTAGTAACTTCAGGCTTAGTAGAAGTCACAAGGCAATTTTTGTAGAAGTGTTTTAATTTTGTTGCTGAAATGCTTTATCATGATCCGAAGAACTGGCAATGGCATCAGCTAGATTCTGTCAGTGTTGTACACTGTATCTGTGGTTAGCAGCAAAGGTGATTGCATTTCAGTGGGTGAGCATGTTATCAAACGTAGTTCATGTATCAGGATTTCCAAAAATAGCTGGAGTGTATGTGAGGGTCAATTGTGAAAAATAACACACGCAATCCCAAACTTCCACTGAAGGAATTAGGGAGCAGGATGAACAGTTTTGTTGTAGTGACCCGGAACTTGCATGCAAGTTGTTTATAGTCCTAACCTTACTTCTTCTGTTAAGTGCTGCATTTATTTCTATGCTTTTCTACTGTTTTGCTTCAGCCATCTCGTAAACAGCCTACCTAAAAACAGTTTGAGTCTGGCTTCCAACAGGGCTGACATTCTCATAATTGATATACCAATGTTGATGAAAAATTTACCCCACTTGGATTCCAGCAGAACTTTGCTGATTACAGGGAGTGCAGGGCACAGCAGAAAATCATACATTTTTTAAATTTTTACTAAATGGTACTGTTGCTAGCTCTCTGAGTAATGAAAACATTCTTCTGAGCTCCAGTGTCTGGAGCACAGCAAGCCAGTGATGCCACCACCACTGGGATGCTGGGTGTCTAATACACGAAGATGCCAGGAAGCAAACTGAAAAGCTGTGTTATAATAACCTAGAATTAATTGTTAAAAGGTCTCTAAACTCTTTGCAAGAAATCGGCCCTTCTTTTTGTACGAGTTAATTGTTAGTATGGCCTTTGGACTAATTTGGTAGCCAGGAACAAGGTTTGTATTCACACTTCTGAGAGTCCTCTTCCTACAAGGCAAGGGGAATCATGTAATGTAGTTATGAGTCTCACTTCAGACGGGAAGCTTGCCCTACTTCTAACATTAATTGTGGGGATTGATTAATTCTATTTTTCCTCCATTCTTGTAGCTGTATTTGAACCTGTCTTAAAGGGTTTTTTTAAGTATTTTTGAAACTGAAGGTTAAGCTGAACTGAACAGAATACTTGGAAAGGACCAAATGAAAAGGAAAGCTCTGTGTGGCCTATTTTTGTTTTAGAGAGTAGACGTCCTTCAGTTTGCTTTTAGAATAAAATTGTTCAGTTATTTTATAGAAACCTATTGGCATAGAAATTTTCATGGCTTGTAAAAAAGAAAAAAAAAGTCACAGTGAGTGAGATGTTCTTAATTTTGTCCCTTAGAACCACTAAGAAAATGTCTATTTTATTTTCTGTATGATGTAATATAGTGAGTGTACATGAAAGATTTCAGTCTTAAGTTTAATTTCTTCCTAAAATTGTCATTATTTCAAAGTATATTAAAAAAAATTCAGTGCTGTACCTTCAGAAAAAGATAACTAAAACCTATGTGACTATAAACATGTGAGAATCCCTGTACTGTTCAACAAGTTTCCTTTTATGACAGAATTTGAATTCAGACCTCACTGAGAGGATACCTGTCTATGAGGTCTAAGTTTGCTATGAAATTGTTAAATTTTATGGCTAAATTTACTAAGCAAAACAATTTTCGCAGAAGTAATAATGAAGCAGACTCCAAGCAAATTCCATACTGGTAAAAGCCTAAATTTGAATTAATATAATTTTCAGAAATTCAGTTTTCTCCCTAATTCTTGTAAACTGTACATCAGCACACTGTTTGTGCTTGCATATTCATTTCAGCACTTCCCATATGTTTGCTTTTACAATTAGACAGTCAAAACAATGCAACTTTCATCCTCCTTCCGGAGTCTGATTACTGTATTTGGCAGCTTTTATTATTCCAGTGTCCCAGTTGCAGTACTCCTGCTAAACACACTACTGGGTTCAGGTGCTGCTTAATGGTATATTTTTATTACAATTATCTTTTTATTTTGTTGGGGGGGGTGGGTGGGTGAGGGAAGAGGAAATCTTTCCAGCAAGCTTGAAAGGCTGTGTAACTCTTCTGGTAATTTGGTGTGTATCCTCCCATGAATGCCTGCCTTAGTGGAATGGTGACCTCAGTGCCCATTGGATCATAATATTATTCCTGCTTTCAGTCTTGCTTTCAGTTTTTGGCTCCTTCCCTGGGTTAGTATCAGCTCTTAGAAGGCATGAGGAATAGCAAAAACATCTGCTGTCCTCCGAGGAGGCTGGCGGAGTTTCATCCAGCAGGATGTGTGCTGCTGTTGATCATCTTTTCAGTAGTCGGTGCCGCCACAATCAATGGTAATAGCAGGAGATGCTCAGAAACAAAGTGGGTGGTCTGAGCCCAACTTGCAGACACCAAATGAGAAACAGGCATTATTGAACGGGATAAAAAAAAGGGGGGGAACCCAAAACCTCAACCCCCCCCAAATCAAGCAAATAAAAAGTACAAAATTAGGAAGGATGGTACCTCCCTATCTCCCGAATAAATGGCTTAGATCATAAATCTTGTCTCTTAGCATATTTTTCTTTGTCACTACTTTCTACTAATTGGAAGCTCAGAGGCTTCTTCCCCGTCACTACTGTGTTAGGATAAACATCTTAATAGGGTCAGAGGTCATGGGTGTATCAAGAGAGCAGGATTAGAAAGGTTTAAGAAAGGTTGGGTTTAGAAAATGGCACTTTTAGACTGAAGATTAGGAGACTAGTCATAGAATCATAGAACCGTAGAATATCTCAAGTTGGAAGGGGCCCATAAGGACCATTGAGTCCAGCTCCCTGCTCCTTGCCGGACTATCTACAACTAAATCATATGACTAACAGCATCACCCAGAAGCTCCTTGAACTCAGGCAGGCTTGGTGCCATGACCGCTTCCCTGGGAAGCCTGTTCCGATGACTGACCACCCTCTCAGTGAAGACCCTTTTCCTAACGGACAATCTGAACTTCCCCTGATGCAGCTTCATTCCATTCCCTTGTGCCTTATCACCGGTCACTAGAGAGAGGAGGGCAGCGCCTCCCCCTCCCCTAGCCCCTCTCGAGGAAGTTGTAGACTGCCATGAGGTCTCCCCTCAGCCTTCTCTTCTCCAGGCTGAACAAACCCAGTGACCTCAGCTGCTCCCCATAAATCTTGCCCTTGAGACCTTTCACCATCTTGGCTCCTCTCCTCTGGACACACTCTAATATTTGATGTCTTTCTGGTACGGAGGCACCCAAAACTGCACGGAGTACTTGAGGTGGGGCTGCACCAGTGCAGCGTAGAGTGGGACAATCACCTCCCTCGACCAGCTAGCTATGCTCTGCTTGATGCACCCCAGGACATGGTTGGCCCTTTAGGCTGCTGGAGCACCCTGTTGACTCATATTCAACCTGCCATCAACCCAAATCCACTCTGAGGAGCTACTAGCTTTACCTCTGTGCTTCCATGCTTCTGGACAAAGTGATATCATTGTGAATTTTAGTTTCACATGGTGCTTCACAATATTTACAGTCTGTTTTTGTAGGTTAGAATCCCTACAGAGATGGTAGTATCCAGAGAGATGGATAGTAGCAATATTCAGGCTTTTTTTTGTCTCTTCTGGCTGGTATTATGTTTAGAAAAGACGCTACAGACTTTCACAGGGTTTGCTTTCACGTGCCAACGGCTGCTATGTAGCTGATCAAAATGGGAAACATGTCTGGGATCTTTCCGGTGAGAACAGAGCTCTGAGAGGCAGGAGTGTGAGGGCCCGGTCATTCGTTCCTCCTTTCTGTTTGAATTGTATCTGTTTTCATAAATTTGTCGAGAGACAAGCGGGAAACTGCATTTAGCACCATGCCTGCGAAGAAGTTGCTGGAGATCAGAACGCAGGAGAAGTAATGAGATGGTGTGCACTTAAATAGCAGCTGACAAAGATGGCTTTCTGAGCTGCAGAAGCAGTAAAGACGTGTATGTTTCTTGGTGTGATTTTTCTAAAGCTAATAATTTAGGAAGAAAGCTGATAGAAAACAGTTGAATTATTAATTTGCTGTGGGGGGGGTGTGTGGTTTTTTTTTTTTACACTAGTCTGTTTAGTCCGTTTTGGGTAATTGCTTGGAACTTTGTGTAAAACACTCTTTGTTTTATAAATGTGAAAGTAGAGTGTGGAAAGTTTGCTTAGTTTATAACTTTCTGTTACTTCTGTGGTTATCTGCACGAGTAGAAATCAGTACAGGAAAAGATTTCTGTGGAACTGAGTGATTGTAACTTAAATTTGTATGGTATTGTGGTGAGCTTTTAGAAGAAATAAAATTGTTTTATCATTTTTGAATCTTGAAAAAAAAAAGAAAACTGTATTAAGGTAACATATTTTTTCATTTTAATTTTTCTCTTTCTATTGATTCAATCAATAATAAAGAGACTTTGTTTCCACAGAGTGCCCTTTAAAATAGATTTGAAGTCAAGTTTTCTTAAAACAGCACAGAACAAAAATCTGATATATACTTAGTCTTAGGGAAGAAGCTTCCTGCTTCAGGGGAAGTTAATTTTATTCAGTTGAAATCATTTACAACCTAGGGTGAGGACCACCGGATGCCTTTGTCTTGTAAAACAAGGCAGTAATGGTTGCCCATATAGACATAACCAGTAATCAAAAGGAAAACTACTAAAGTATTACATGTCAATTTTAGTATATTGAGCACTTTACAAGTGTTAATAAAATCAAGCACTCGAATTATGTGCAGTGCATCCCATGGTGACAGTGAGGATGTAGAGAATGACCAGGAAGAAAAATATCCTGGAATACTCTCCTTAGAGCTGTGTATCTGCAGACAAAAATGGGAATCATGTTACATATGATTTTTTGCCTTTGTAAACTCTGTAGATCCCATTTCCCTTGCTAAACTAGTTGGCAAGAATAAAAGTCATGCTTCTAAACCGGAAAGTAAAGCTGCTATTATTGTTCATCCCTTTTCTGGTTTTCATGAGCTGAATCTGAAATACAGAGATATATTTATTTCTCAAAATGCATCTCTTAAATGCATCCTCTAGTTATATATTACTTCAATGTCTTGTTCCTGAATAAACTAGTCAGATATTTGGAAGATGTGAATTACTGATGTAGGAATTATTACTTGTTTTAATTTACTAGGGCTTAATTAAGCCCTTTTAATAAGTAGGAAATGTAAAATTTTTAACTTCATATGATACTTGGATGGGATTGTCAATGAGTCTCATTCACAGATAAATTATGGGGGGCACCTGCATCTTGGGTAGCTGTGTGAGGTAATTATGCAGCACTGTAAACGGAGAGACTCTAAAGCTTCAAACTGATGAGTAGGTTCTTTAAAACACAGCTTGTGAACAGTGTGAAGTGTGACAGCCTGCTTTGAGCAGTTTCATCTTTATGCTGCTGCAAACTCTTTTAACAGAATAATTTAATCTAAAAGAAAAAAATTTGAAAAAACTTGATTTCTAGACCCTGCAATAAAGCTGCAAGATATAAACAAAGGGTGTGGTTGATTTCCACCTCTTTTCAAGATTGAAATTCCCTTAGTAGCTTTAACTTCATTACTGATCGTTGCCAACTTCTGCCTCTCTTTTTTATTTGCTGAAGGTTGAGCAAATTAAAACTCAGTGCTCTGTGATGATTTAACAATTGTTGTCCTTTAATTTCTTTGTAATTATTATTTAAACTTAGAAAAAGAGCTAAGAGTTTAAATTGACCTATCCTCTTACCTCTGTTATCTTTCCTGATCAGTGGACAATAACTGCTTGCTGTATCACACATAAATTACAGACAGAGTATTTAGAGGTAACCTGTTTTTATGACATGCGATATTTGCTGGTTTGTTAAATCTTGAAGCCAAAAGCCATGGACTTGTGAGGCAGAAGAATGTCTGCCTTTAAGCACCTCACCTGCAACTCTGCTAGGGCTGCTTCTAACAACTCGGGCCTCTGAGGAACTTCAAAGAGTTGCTCTTGTCATTTAGAAAATGACCTGTCGGAGTAGGAGCTTCATCTCTACAAGTTTTGGTGCAGGCAGATTCACTTCTGCCATGAGCAAGAAGACTTAGGTATAATTCTTCATGTTGTGAGAGCCAAGAATGGACACCATGGATCTTTATTTTCCAGTAGTCCAACTTCTGATTGCTTACAAAGGCTATGTCCAATGTCACTGTCATGCATCAATTCCTAGCAGTGCATCACTGCTGCACCCATAAGAGGAGGATTGAAGTTAAAGTTATTCCTGTTATTTAAAACGATGAGGTAAAGAAAGTCAAAGAGAATTCATTGGGCTTGTCATTCTATATGACATAAATAAATTAATGGAGCAATAGTATGGCAGTCAAACAAAAATTTAGCTTTCCTCTCTTCTCTGCCTTAGACTTCAGTCAGTATCTATGACTTTGCAGGAACTGGGTATGTTTCTTAGGAGCTGGTATATTTATGATGCAGTATTTGTAGTCTGTGAGTACTGACTTTGGATAATTTGGATGCTGGTATTTACTGTCTGGAAAGTGAACCAAAATAATGCATGTTACCTGAAAGAAATTTATCTACAAGAAATTGTTCTTATTTTAGGTTTAATAACTGTTGTCTATTTAATCATTTCAGAAAGGGAGTCACGAGATGCAGATTAAACAGAATTGTTTCCACAGCGGTGGGTAATGAATGAGGTCGTAGCTACCTGATTAAATAATAGCACTTGTACATTTCTTAAATGTGAGGTAACTGGTCCTTTAGGGGAATTGTTTAGTTTAATATAATTATTTAAAAGTAACCATTAAAATTGTTACTTTACAACTAAACTTGCATTTTCAATATTTTTTAAAATTAGAGCTCTATCTTTCTTCCAGATTTCTGCACATTTGTGTGCTCTGACTCTCTCTCTCTCTCTCTCTCACTCCCATAAAGTTCGTCCAGTCTGAAAGCTGCATTACACTCTGTAATCTCTGAGGTGACAAGTGTTGTGTGCTATTAAATATTTTTAATTACTTATTGGCTGATCTGCTGCTCTTCAAATACTTATGTGCTGCACACTGGAACTTGATTTCCTACATCAGTATAGGCTTAGATATGGCTTTATACCTTACAGAGAGTTGCTTTTAATTCATTGTGATTTCCTTCATAATTTTAATACAATAAGCATAGATATTATATATTACACTTGAATCAAAAAAAGCCTTAGAGATGACTGTTTTTTCTAATTTGGCAGACGGTAGAATGATTCTTTGGCATTCTTCAAATCATCATTGATCCATGTGTTTTATGATATTGCAAAGTAGTTATATTTGTGAGTTTCTCAGTTATTTTTGTTCCACTGCCTCCCTCCATTTTTTTATCCTGTTAACTCTAAAACTTTAACCTAAAATAATAAATCTCTGAAAATGTGCATGCAAATAAATTCTGTGTGACAGGCTCAGCGTTGGGGAAGGTTGCCTACACTCCCACACAATATTAATAATTTGCTATTTCATGTAAAATAGAAACCACAAGTGTTTAAGTCTATTCCCCCCATGTGAAAATGTTTGATTTGAAGCAAATGAAGACCTAAAATGCCTATGACCAAGAGTTCTGCTGTTCAAGGAAGTGAGTAGTTAATTCCTTTACACAAGGACTAAGATTGCAGTTTAAGTAGTTGTGGTACCTTGTGCTTAGAGACTCTGTCCTTCAAGCTGTGTGATGCCTTTGCTGGTCAATGGAGTCTTTGTGGGGTTTTTTGGCACCGTAGAGGTGGTTTTGAGCACCACTTTTAGTCGCTGGTGCTAGGTACATTACCATCCTGTAACACAGAGAAAAGGGGAATAATTTCCTTCTATAATCCAGTCTGCATCTCTTTCTCTCCAATACCTCGGACACCAGAAACAAGAAAGTATTATGAAGTTAATATAATGAAAGAAAGCTTACTGTTTGCTAATAGATAAAAGCCTCCTCTTTAATTAAGCGGGATGCAGAAAAGTATGCAGCTGAAAAGATATTGTGAAGTTTAATTTCACTGACAAAGCAGTTCGATATTTATTTTGTGCATTGCATTTGTATAATATATTTTAGTGAAATAAACCTTCTACTTTTGGAACCTTTTAATGACTTGTTTTAATGTTGAATATTCCTGGTAGAGAATACTTTTTTCATCAGTTTTCTTTTTTCAGCTCCTACCATGTAATTATTTTGTAAAAGCTACTCATAATTTAGATTATATAGATCATAAAAGATTTACTGGTAATTATTCTCTTAAATTGGTCAAAATGAAATGCGTTATTTTTCAATGTGTTTTTCATCCTTTCACAGTGGTAAAAAAAATGCCAAGAGGTGATGATTGAAAAACTTGGATTGGAGTTGGGTAACTTTAATGTTAATGACAACAAAATTACAAGCAATCAGCTAAAATACTTGCTGTAATCAAGATAAACAAGTTAGGTAATTTCTCCACCATTTATTACTTTTTTTTTATTTTTTAAAGTCCTCTTTCTCACGTTCATGAAACACTTTGAGACTTTTGGATTGCAGTGAATCATATAGCTTAAAAAAAATTAGTTCAGTATGAAAATAGTAAGTGAAATGTGGGTTTTTTTTTTAATTGCTTGTAACAAATTTTTGTTGAATTATGATATTTAAAATGTTTTACCATCTGTGACAAAGTTCTCCTGAATTAATCAATCAATAGGATGTAGGTAATTTGGCAGTGTTTATTTCATTATAATGGCTGTATTAATTTTATTTTCAATTGTATGCTTTCTTTGAGCTGCCTTCTATTAGGTGGGAGGAAACAAAATTGGAGGATAACGGAAAAGTGCATGCACCTTCCTACCCTTCTCTATGCTTTTCCATTAAGCATCCCTTCCATTTTTATAGTTTTTATAGTTTTGATAACTCAATCCCATCTGGTATTGCTTCATATATTTTTGTAAGTTTAGTTTCCATTATATTTCCATCATATATTCATCCAGTGATCTGGCATGACTACTCAAAAGTTCTTTTAAAAGAAAACAGTTTGAAAGAATGGTCTCCGTATAGTGCTTGAACTATAGAAAAGGCAGTTAAACCTAACATTCTGTTTTACATAGTAATTGCCTAATCTGCCATTTCTACAGCATGTAGGATTTGAAAGAATAATGACATGTCTCCTTAAATTTAAACTTAGTGCCCCCATTACTAAAATTAAATGCTTGTTTTGCCCTTTTGTCTGCTACTTTATAATTGAACAGGGTCTTTAGGCAATATTTTAATACGATAATAATTTGGTTTTCATAATGGAAATTAATAAGAAATGCTGTGTTGATTATAGAAAACGGAAAAAAAATACGGATATGGGATAGATGTTAGTTTGACAATCTGTGAAATATTTTCAGTGGATACTCCGAACCTGTACATCACTGACTTGCCCTGTTTTTATTTCTTTATCGGAGGCAGTAAGTTAACTTGTTATGTAGCTTTTTGACAAGTTCACTAGTTATTTCTATAAATGTGGTCTGATATACAATCAGAAGTAACAAAGGAAAACTTAAGGATTTATTTTTATGAATAGCTATAAATGAAGTTATTCACATAAACTTCTGATCTTACAGTCAAAGCTTACGTAACTAGTGCTATTTATAAATGGTTGCTAATTTGAACCAAGAATCATAAGTTTTTAAAAAACACCCTGTTTGTCCATTTGAATGCACGTAAGCTTGTAATGACTTTGTTTTTATCTCAGATTTTTAGCTGAAAGAATCATGCTCTCCTCCTGTCAATCTCTTTCATTGTGTGATTTTTTTTTTTTTTTTTTTAATAGTTGTTGGATGAGTCCTAGTGTGCAATCCTATAATCCTCCCCTGGTTATAGTGTCAGTGGGCTCCGGTTTTATCTATTTTTACTTGCCTAGTATAATTATTAAGACTATGCTTTTTCATTTCACTATAATGCCTGGAGTTCTTTATTGCTTCCTTTTTACACTTCTGTCTTATATGTTTAATCGTCTTGTATAACTAGTCTAGCAACGTTTACCAGTGTGTTTTTAGCATGTCTTACTTTGATTCCCTACAGTATGCCTGCATCATCTATCATTTGTCTAATACTGAAACACTTAATCCTAAATATATTTACCTTGATAATATCCTTATGCAACAGAAACTACTGTTACTCTTGTTCTGTAGCTGTGGGGTGAAGACATGAAGAGGCTAGATGATGTGACTGAGGACTTAAAAAATTTGGAGGCAGAACAGGGACTTTAGCATGTCTCCCAATTGTTAGGCTGGTGTGGAAATGACTCAGCCAGCTTTCGAGTTACTCAGGAATACTGTTTTACATCTATGGAGGTCTTACATCACAACACCTCCATTAATGTCTAGAAACTTTTCAACTTTGAACTGAGTCTTTTCGTATTTTCTTCAGATTTCCGATAACGTAGGTGTCTGCTGTTTGGTATTATGTGAAAACCATACCCAGGAACCTGTCATTTGACAGACTGCTACGGTGTTTGTGGGATCATCGATGTAACGCTGTATGTTACTAATCTAGTTTCGCTGGCATCTCAGATCAAGGTTTTAGAATTAATTCCTCTACTGCAGCAGTTTTTGTCAGTCAAAACAATGACATTAAAAGGGGATTTTATACAAGTAACCCATACTGGAAATATGAAGGGCACAGGAAAAAAAACTGTCAGTATTACTGAAGGTATGCACAAATGCAACAGAGAAGCAGGTCACTGGAAAAAGAGGAAATATATTTTGTCTTGGAACCTAGACTCTTCACAGTGAAGGGCTTATTTATTTGTTAGTACAGAAAGTCAGGTTCCGGTTTTAAGTAAGGACTAGCAAGGAGCTTCTCAGAATTTCTGCAGGAAAGCAGAACACAAAGAATATTTGTTTCACAGGAGTTTACCATCTCAGTCTTAAACTAATAAGAAAAGTTTTGGAATCTATTTTGGACTTAATTTTTCTTAACCTGCCAAATCTGCAAACACCAAATTACATAGCTTGTGAATATTTTATGAGAGAAATGCTCTGTGCTCTCATCAGCCATGTTTTCCACAGATCATTCTGTTTCTTTTTATTCAGTGAAAGGAATAATGTTTTTCTGGGTATCAATAATTAAACCTTTGAAACTAGCCAAACCATAGCTACACTATGATGACTGACGTCATTGTAACCTAATATTGACTAAGAACCTAATATTCAAAGGAATGCTGTGGGTAGGTCAGTTTTTAGGGAGTACCCGTTAGCTCATGTTTAGTTAGTTTAGCCTTTGCTTTCTCATTCCTACAAGACTGACTCTTTTAAAAAGGAGGTTTATAAGTCTCTGTGCAGCTATTTATTTCTCACATTCCCATCTGCTGTGTTTATTCATATTCCAGTGAAATTTTGTGTTTGGTAAACTGCAGTAGAACAGGTGAACTGCTTCAGCTTTTTTGTTTTGCTTGTTTTTAGCACTGGATGAACTGGTACTTAGTAAGTATTAAGATGAAGACTACAGATGGTGACTGTATCTGATGGAGAACATCTGCTGTGGCAGTGTATTCAGTAGGTACCTGATGGCTTGACATACACTGTACATTGTCCAGCTGATGAGAATGCAGCATAATACTACGGCTTTATATAAATTTAAGACCCCTGTTTGGAGTTACCAAAATGGTGAGAGAATGTATCTAAAGCCATGTAGTAGAGGTCTGCTTAACAGAAAGGAGAAGTAGTCTTATACGCAAAATTATTCATCTTCACATAGCATCTATGGGTGTCTTTGAGGAAACAGATGAATGAAAAGGAAACGAGCATAAACATAGACTTCCAATGTATAAGAGTGGCCAGTACGAAAGTGGTGTTGATGTGATATAAAAGGTTTCTTGAAATGTAGGCTCTAGGAATGCAATGCTGTTAATAGAGGGTCAGCTAATAGAGATAAAATTGCAAGTTGCTGGCATCGTTATCTAAAGCAGCCCTTCCGTAACTTCCCCAAACTACATTTTGTTACTGTATTGTTACTGTTTACTTCAAACCAGGTGCAACTGCCATTCTGGCAGGCCCTTTCTCATCTCACGTTCTCTAGGATGGATTTCCAAGGCTGGTACTGGGCTTGCTCCGTTGGTATTACTGTTTTCAAACATCCGCTTAAATTGAGCGTCCTGCTTCCTCTTGTGTGATGTGGGCATGACTTGATGTCCGGTATTCTCATTACAGTTGGTACTTCATGATTTTTGTGTGCTGTTCACACTAGTTAAACAGATAAGCAGAAATATCAGAAGTTATTTTCTTTGTTTCATCAGACTTTAACCCAGTTGTTTTTCCTCACATTACCTGCCTGTTTTCTATGTTTTCTAGCACATCTTAACAAGAGACTAGGTTTTTTTGGTACCATACTTCAGAGAGTGCTTACCTGGTTGTCTTTATAGTGTCCTGGGTTTTTTGGGGGTGTTTTTTTAGGGCTTCTAAAAAGACAAATTATTCTCAGATGATGTTTCAAGTTTTCATAATAATCTTCTGATTTCGTGCTGCCCTGGGTTGAATGGTGTATCTGTGTGTTAGTTCTGTGTTTGTTCAGATATTCTAGAGAGAGGTAAAGTGAAGCATAGGACTAAATTTTTGAACAAATGTTTTTGATCATATTTTCCCTTTTTGAAATCTGCTTGCTTAAGGTAACTGTGTTTAAGCATCCCAGGACTTCTGTAATCTAAATCAATATTTATTGTTGAAAAAATAAGACAAAGCATTGAGGTCGCTGGTTCAGGTGTGTGTCAATCTGTTGGTAGAATAATGGGTCTTGATTGCTGTACAGCCCTTCTCATCGTGCATTTTCTTCCATTTTGTGAATAAGTTTACGAAATATGTATTTCACAAAATATGCTGCTTCTCACTTAATCAACCTGAATGTTTGTGTCATCAAGTAATTAAAATAATGAACGCTTTGTGAAACAACAGGTAAGCAGAGTGGAGAAAGATAGTATTATCTTACTGGTAGCTAGTGAGCCTGTAAATGATTAAACAATTACATCACTGTCAGGTTATTTTTTTAAGCACCTTTTTCAGGTTGTGGTGTGGGTTACTCAATGCTTTGAGGTGAAGAAATAGCAATGGAACAGGACTCTACAGTTAACAGGACTGATTTGTACACAGTGTAAATGAAAGCAGCCTTTACATTCCTTTTAGTGATTTCTGCACAACTGCAAAATGACTTGGCAATAAATTTTTCTTGATACTTAACTGCCAATGAAGTAATCTGAGAAGCTAGCCGTGTAGATGAAATATATAAAAAATCCCAACTGCATACAAATATTACATGACAGCAACTAATCTGCATATTAATGATAAGTACAATAATGGCAAGTGTTAATCTTGATATGTAGCTGATCATGAGGCCCTGCTCCAAATGATACTTGGCAGGGAATAATTGTTTTACTTATATTTTAATTAAGAAGTAAAATGGGTGGGGGATTTTAATAGAGGTGCGAGAAGTGGTATAAATGCAGAAATACGTTGTATTATAGATGTTAATACCTTGAGAGAATCAAATACTGAAATAGGTCTGTCACATCTTACTGCTCTATGCTATTGACAAGCAAAAGTCAATACAGAAAAAAAGGTGGTAGAACCTTTTGAAAACATAAAAGCTACCTTTCTCTTTCAGTGAAGTAAATTGTCTACTATTTTATTGAGTGTTAGGAACTTTTATTTTTATACCGTATGAATAATCACATCTTTAAAATTCAGTTTGATGTATTGACAGAAAGGTTGGGGGTAAGGAAGGAGTATGTAAGCAATAACAGAATTTTCCAACATAAATATTTTCATGTTCCCTACCGTAAACTTTGATTTATGACTTTTCCCTTCAGCTCGTTGTTCAGTGATCTGTAGTTCTGTGAGTTTCTATACCAAAATCTATAATTATGAATGTTTTTAGAAAGGTGTGCATCTCTGAGATTTTAAATAGGTGTGCTGGGTGGAAAAACCAAGGAAGTCTGTGGTTTCATCCTCACTCTGCCAATGGCTTCTCTGGTGACTGAGTTTGGCACTTACTCATCATCTCAGTTTTTTATCTGAGAGGAAGAGATAATTACATCTCTCCTTTACTATGAAAACCACATTAATACTTTTATTCAGTATAAACTTGTGCAGAGTATAAAAGCCTGTTGTGCTACGCCGAGGAGGACCACGCCGTACAGTCTGGTGTGTAGAGTTCACAGTCTGAAAGGCAAGCTCCAACACTTGCAAAAGGCAGACAAACTGGTGGGAAGAGAGAAATAAATGGCACATGTAATTTTTAACAAGTCAGTAGCTGTCAGGACGCTGCGGGACTGGGGCTCCTGTGCACGGCCTGGCAGCCAGGGTCGTGTCCCACCGCCCCAGCCGGGGAGCGGGGCAGGCCAGGGGCAGCTCCAGCGCGGGGCAGCAGGAACCTCCTCGGGGCGGCCTGTGGGCGAGGGTGGAGATCAGGCCTGCTGGGGGGAACCAGCCGTGGGTTGGCTGGGCTGGTGGGGCCCGTGGCTGGGTAGCACAGGGATGTGGGGAGCAGGTGGTCCTGGGCTGGGCTGAAATGGCCTCCTGGGCCACAGGCAGGTTGGGGCGAGAGCAGCCAGGGCCAGTCAGGCCTGTGAGTGCCCCTAGGCCTTGGGGATGTGTCTAGGTTGCCCAAACCTCAGTATTTTGCTTTATTACAATGTCTGGTATATACAGCCACATGACCCACTCAAAAAACCAAAACAAAAACCCACAAAACAAAACGCTAGGTTTCTGTTTCCTGGTTTATAATCAAAACGCTGGTGCTGATGGTGGTCCAGGCGTTTCTTTGGGACCGATCGGTATGGCTTGGTGATGGGGGGACGGTTGTCCCTAGCCAAGCGTTACTTTCCTGGAACTGCCTTGTGCCGAACCACGTGTCGCTGTCCTAAGCAATGAGCTCATTTCTGTAGGTTGCGCTCTGTGCGCGTGCAATGCCGTATGCGTCTGTTGATGCGGAGCGCAAAACGTCTGACTCACTGTATCCAAATTTGTCGGGGAATGGGGTCCAGTTATGCAAATACAAAGTAGCTTTTATCTTCTGCCTGGTCATTTGCTCAGGACATACTGTATTACTGTTGTAACTCTGAATACTTTGTTGGCGTTACAGCCGCATCGTGTGCTGTGCTGTGCTGTAATTGCTAGTAAGAAGATAGAGCCTGCATTTTAGGAGGGAGACTAGCAGAGAAAAACCCGATTAGCTAATTAAGTTGCAATACTGAGATTGTCTAAAAACAAGTGTTGGTCTCCACATGTTTTTAGTTTTGCTCTACCGTCCTTTGCTGACAAATTCGGTGCAACTGCTTTATTAGTTCCCTACTGCTCTCAGGAGGTGCCCTTACCGTTACATCCAGCTGTGTCCTCAAGGCCGTCGCACAGCTGTGCGTTTTCACCGTGATGGTGTAGCATTGCTACTGTAGTAGTAATCACTGAACCGGCATCAAACATCTTTGCTTGTATAACGTCTAATCCCGAAGGGGATTAATGGCAATTGATTTCCTGCTTAGTGGCCTACAGGCAAGTCGTCTATAAACGAGACCTTTCGAGGTGTTGGTCTGTGCAGAGTGCTTGAAGCACTGATGCAGATCTGTGGGTGCGGTTCAAGGGCTCGGTACGTGCCTCGGCACTGAATTTTGCTGCCTCCCCTGTGCTCTGCTTGCTTAGCGTGGCTTGTCAGGTATTCAGGAAGTCATTAGTATTATGCTGTCACCAAAGGCATGCTCGTGGTAGTCTGATCCTTTGCATATGATATGTTTTAAGTGCTGTACAATCCAGGCTGGCTTTTCCTATCATTTCCCTTGATTTTTGTGCAGCGTCCGTGACTGTAGCACATAGCAGGCAGTTACAGAGCATTGCATCCTCGCTGCAGCATCCGTGAGAGACTGACACGAATTCCAATGCATGTGACTCATCAGTCAGCTTAGTGCAGCTGAGGCTCCGCTTTAATTTCTAGCTCTCCGTTCTACGAGACCCATTTACTGACAGAAGAATTCCTGTGATGTATTAAGCGCTTTCATTGAAACACTGGTTCACTGGTAGTATGGCAGCTCCCTGCAGGTGCTCCATGGTGTATTTTGTTCCCCTCACACTAGATAATTATTTTCTTGTTCCATCATGCTTCCCGTGAAGGTTTACTCAGATAATTAATTCTAATGGTAGTAAATTAAAACTGTGCATAAATTATGTTCATACCTGGTACACCTTGTTTTGAACTGATACATCAAAAGGTCCTTCAGTGTATGTCTGACAAACTCATTTATACGTAGGTCTATAATTGCATACGTAGTTCTTGGCAATTATGCTGCTTATATGGAAGGAACCTATAGCATATTTGATGCCAAGTATATGTGTTAAGATTTAATGTCAGGAGAGTCTTATTATCCAGTTGTTAGTCTGGTACCTCATAGAACATTTCTATTATTTCTAAAGAGATATGGCCAAGTAGGTGCTTAATTTCATCTAGCAGGAATCCAGGAAGACCGACTGGCTTTTTCATAGCATTTTTTAGCCACAGCTGTATGCTGACTTTCACTGTCAAATGGGTAAACATGAACTAACCCAAATACTTATTTTGCAGGAGGCCCAGAAGATCAATGGTGGTGGAGATACACAGGCAGATGGAGCCTGCAAACCAACAGATGAAAAAGAGGAGAATGTGGCAGCAGAAGTGGGGTGGATGACCTCTGTGAAGGATTGGGCGGGAGTCATGATATCTGCCCAGACGTTAACTGGCAGAGTACTCGTAAGTTTTCTCTGATTTTCTATATTCTTATTTTAAAGAACATTTTTTAACAAACACTGTGTCCTAGCATTAGTGGAGGATTTTTGATTGGTTTGTTGCATCAGCGCTGAGTCAATCCCAATTTCCTCTTTTGGAAGTAAAATAGGAGATTAATTCCCACTGCAAAAGAGAAGCAGAGATAGCAGGTAAGAAAAACTGACTTCCAGCCCACCCCCAGCCTATTTTGTTATTCTGGCACCAGGATTTTGAACTGTGCTACAAACACTGAGTTTGGAAATTTCATTTTATGTGCTAAAATTATAGGCCTATTTTGTCTGGAAGTAAAATTGTGCTAGCAAAAACGCAAGCCAACTTGGAAAATAAGTGCAGTGTTACAAATGTAGATATTGGTCAAAACTGCAAAGCAAAGTCAAGTTTGAATTGACTGTGCAGTGGGATTTGTGATACTTCCAATAGGCTAGTAATGATTTTATGTTCCCTTGATCTTTTTCTTTATCAATTTAGGAAATTCTTCAAACATGTGAATAGTTATGTATCGAATAAAGCCACAAATCAGATATTGATAATATGTGGTTTAAAGTTCCAGTAGAAAAACTTAATACTTTCCACTTCATTTGAATATAATTATTTTATAGCCTTGTCAATTCATTCTTAATTGTCAAGGGTTTTCTGTGGAGTTCACTCCACTAGAGGGTGTCTCCTGTGTGATTTTTATTAGTTTCCTTGTCAGAATGCATGTACTTATAAACTAACAGCTAAAGTGATTTAAATCCTATTTAACATTTTTTTTGAGAGTCCCAGTAAGACTGCAATTAGTTTGGGTTAAAATGAAGACTGAATTTGTGTCCCTGATTGTTTACTTTGGTTGAGAGATTTTACTGTGAGTCAGTTCTGGTCTGTAGAGTAATTATTTGGGTGTGGAGAGGGATGGAAAAGAAAAGAAAAGCACTTCCCAATCAAGCATTTTACATTAAAAAGTTGAGGTGACTCCATTAGTACTGTCTTGTTTAGTTCTATAGTAATACTATTTTTTTTCCCCTAAAAATACCTTCTGCCCATTTGCTTATGTTAAATGCTGACTTTTATCAAGGCTTGAAAGCATGTTCCATTGCTGGTTTTAGCATTATGTGTCTTCTATTCAAACTAACATTGCCTGTCTTATGAAAAGCAGTGTATTGATCTGCATGTTTTCCTGACGTCTTCAGCATTAAAAATGACAAATCTTAGAGCCATGCTTCTTGTTCCAAGTTAACTATCAAGGCTAGAAATCACCCAAAACCAGAGTCCTGTGCTCCTAACTATGCAATCTGAAATGGGCCTGTGAGGTGTGGGGTTTCTTGGGGTTTTTGGGGTTTTTTTTGAGGTATATGTGAGCACAAATACAAACCAACAATAGAGACCAAAACCTAAAATATAAAACGCATTTTACTGTGTGTTTTTATTCAAGATACTGGGAGAGCTTAGTTACATTTGATGACTTTGTTTATTTCTTTTGGGGTACTTTTTTTGTATTTGCAGTTTACCGTTGCATCTTATAAGGAACTAGTTTACTTCCAGAGTTCTTTGTAGACAGCTGGCCAACATAATTGAGTAAGATTATTTCTGAGAGTATATTTATATTCTTGTCAAGGTATAACAGCAGGTATGGTACACATCTGGGCTCATCAATATGACTAACCATCCAAGAAATAAGTAGCGATGTATGGAGTCTGTTAGTTAATTTTGTTCAGCTTAGAAAAGAAGATGCATTTATTTTAATACAGCACTCATCAGTTTCAGGATTTGAATTGATAGGATGTACATTCTGGAGGACAATTTCTAGTATGCACATTGACTGTTCATTTAAATTTTATTTTGTGTTATATTTGCTAAAGGTTAACTGCTTCAGTGAACATTTGTGCTAGAGAGAATATTCACATTATTTATAGATATAAGATGGCTAAGTCAAGTCAATATTTTTATCAGAGTATATTGTTTGAAAATACTATGACTTACTCATGAATTCCTACTAACACAGCAGTTCCTGTCCATGATTATGCTTCTGAATCAGTGTGGAATTATTTTTTTTTTTTTCCCCTGAAGAAAGAACTGGTGGTTTTACAGTGCTATGAATTGAAAATTGTATGAAGTAAAGAAATTATAGTACATCTTTACACTGTGAGAATTTAAATTAAAATCAATCTTATACATACAGTGGTTACTAAAAAAGTTGTAAAAGTGGTCCACTGAAAACGGGCTTGGGAAAAGAGTTATAACTGATCTTCAGTTCAGCATGATCACCTGAACGCTCTTGGGTAACTGTTGCCTAGGTTTATTTGATAAGTGAAGGAGGCAAATTAGCAGTGTTAAACACACATCAGTGTAAAGTAGAATTTTACTTGTTTTCTGCTTATGGAAAAAACTGTCATTATTATTCTTACCAGAACAGTCATTTTCTACAAAGTGAATCTTAGTTTTATGTCAAGTACTGTTTGTGGAACAAAAACTGAGTATTT
>NW_010556777.1:110865-112096 GCF_000687285.1 Phaethon lepturus
CCTACTGGTGTCTGTCACCATATCTTCGACATGTCTGGTCTAGCTTTTATTTCTTCTTTACAAAACAGATTCCTAATTTATCACATGAGTTTGTTCAGGTGCTTTGTGAGTGTTGAAACAAATATTTATATAGTGGCTGCTCCTATAATTATTTCTTTAAAATACATAAAAAGAAAATAAAGGCCAACTTTATGGAAAATACAGGACAAAATTTATTTTTAATGGTCAGAGCTTCAAATCCATGCAGTTATATGAAACTGGACATTTATATCAACATAGGACCATTTGCCCAATTCTCCTGTGAAATCAACATTTCTGTTTAAGCAATAGATGCAAATTAGTGGGCAACCTTTAAAATACAGATTAGAAGGTTGCCATCAACATTGTAGCTGGAGAAATAGTTGAAAACTGAACAACTTTTTTTTTTTATTAGTTTGAAAATTATTTTGTAGATAACATTTTCAAAATCATGTCTTTTAGTGCATCTACTGGGAAGTAGGGGATATTGCTTTGTGTTCATGATCTGGGTCATTGGAGACAGTGAAATGATTTAATCCATTCCTGACAAACACGGTGTCTCTGAAATCTTAGGAAGAGATTATTCCTCCACCCCCGACTCCCCCCATAGTTTTCTTAAAAACATTTAATTCATTGGTGCTTGTGGGGGAGGGAAGAGTTCTGTAACTGAAATAAAAGCAGAAAAAGTTTTAGTCTCCTCTCTTCCCATTCCATTGATAAAAGAGGAAGAATTACATTTAAAGACTTAAAGAGAGGGGAAATTAAAACTTTCTCAAATCTTGAAATATTTTGCATTTGATTTCAATTAAATGTTCTGTTTCAAACAAAAATAAATCAACCTTTTTAACTACCTGAAACTTACTGTAAAACTTTCTGCAGGGGAATCTCTGCTCCAGTGTATGGAGCACCTTCTCCTCCTCCTTCATCACTGACCTTGGTGTCTGCAGAATTGTTCCTCTCACATGCTCTCACTCCTCTCCCCAGCTGAAGTTGCTGTTGCACCGTTTTTCCCCTCCTTAAATATGTTACCCTAGAGGCACTCCCACCCTTGCTGATGGGCTCAGCCTTGGCCAGCAGTGGGTCCATCTTGGAGCTGGCTGGCATTGGCTCTATCGGATACAGGGGAAGCTTCTAGTAGCTTCTCACAGAAGCCACCCCTATACCCCCCTGCTAGCAAAACCTTGCCACGCAAACCCAAAATGAGAATTTTGGG
>NW_010556777.1:112127-121278 GCF_000687285.1 Phaethon lepturus
GGGAGGGGAGCAGAGCAACATGAGAAGCAAGAATGGGAAATTTACTTGCTAAATAATGAAACCATTAAACTTTCAAAACATTTGACCATCGCTTTTTTTTTATCATTCTGTCAACTTAGTGCCTTGTAGCATGGAATTCCTGTCTGTTAATGCAAGATTAGATGAAATAGATGCAAAAGTGGCATGTACATGGGATTGTGATAATATTGCAGTTGGTCCAGTAGTTTATGTGACTATTGTAGAGATCAAATACTGAAACAGAGCTAGCATTCCTACAGCTTTAGGAGCTAAATTCTACACTTGACACTTCAGAAGTGGTTTATGCACAAAGGAATATTCATGCTACTGGTTCACCTGAAGGGCAGACTTTGGAGGAAGACATTTGTAGAGCGTGATCCAGAATGTAGCTCACTTAGAAACCCTTTTTGTTTTCTCATGTAGTGCAGTAAACTGAGCTGGCTAGGCATGGTACCTACAGTTGTGTGGTCGGAATACCCTTTTCTCCTCATCCTTTAGGTTTTAAAAGCATATCTGGAACTTAATGTTCTTGGTGGCACAACCTTTGAAAATGTGACTTTTGCTCTTAAATAATGCGGATGAAAATTTTACATACTGTTTAAAAATTGTGTCCATATTAAATTGCATAAGCACATGATTTTAGAACATACTAACTGAACCCGTGCAGTTCTGTTCGCAGTTGTTGTTGAGCGGCATAAATATAAATAACAATAAAAGATAACAGTTTACTTAAAATCTGTTCAGAGCAATACTGATTTACTTTGAAGTGCATGTAATGATGTAGCTGATGGAAGCATCAGGTAAAAATTCCTGAGGTGGGTTTCTCAAAGAAGAATCAGACACGTTCATAATTAATCTGAAGAAGCAGGAAATTAAAGGTGTTTATGAACTTATTTTGCTTCCTGAAATTAATTTTTTTAATCATTTGAGGAAGAAGAAAAAGACTTCCTTAATTAGGTGAAGTGTTTGATATGCAAGAAAAAAATCATACTTACACTGCTGAAGTTACCACAGTTCAATCTAGGATGCAGTTGAATGTGGACACTCCTTCAAATGGACAAAGAAAGAAAAATAATTATTTCAGTTGCAAATCCAGGAGATAAAATGGTGGAACGAATTGGGTTATTTTGTTCCACTTTCAACATGTGACCTGTAAACGCACAGCGGAGGCGTGAGCTTTACTTAGCTTGTGCTAAGCACCATGTGGCTGTTTTGCCTACTGCCTCGACTTTCACAGCGCCCAAAGGAAACAGACTCAGTCAGAAACAGGCAAATTTCTGTTAACGTGGAGTGTATAAGGCTTTGCTTTTTAATCACTGCATGATGAAAAATGTCTTTTAGATTGGCAGCATTGAAAGAAAGAAAAGAAAAGCACTTCTGCGGGGTGGAAGGGGGAAGAAAAGAGGGGAAGTCGATTAGTGGCAGTAGTATATTATTTAAGTTGTTTATTACTAAGTTATTTAATTAGATTATTTATGTTGCTTTCTTAATGTTCTTAATGCTTACTAACTACATTTAAGTACATGAAGGTGCTTTTTTGAATTAAAAAGTGGCTATATGTTCCCCACTGTACATTTAAAATGAAATAGAATTTTTCTGTAACATAGTTTGGTTAGAATGTGTAATTGTTGCTACATTCTCCTTCATCTATCCAAAAAATCCAGCAGTCATTCTTTTTTCCCCAGCTCTAACTGTTCTACATGTTCAAAGGTTGAAAAACGGAAGTCTTACAAACGTTTTGGCAAGATAGAACAAAATTTTGAGGTTAGTAATAAAACTTGGGACTAGCTTGGGACTTGGGAATCTGCTTTGCAGAGAGTCTCATTCTGCAAGCTCTGCACATTACAGTTTCTGAGAAAATGGTGTCAATACTTCAGAACGCGATTAAAAGTCTGAACCAAAGACCATCTAGTGAGTAGAGAGTGCGCTAAGTGTTTACTATGGAAAGATTTAGACCCTTGACTGGACTTCTGAAGAACTGTTAGAGATGCTAGAAGGCCTCACTGCTCATTCAGGGGAAGATGAGTGGCATCTTTCTGTGACTATAAAAATGTGAGCCTTCAGGTGTTGTAATTTGTTTATAATGATCACAGTTTGACTATAAATATATGTGGTACTGAAATGCAACTAATTTGCAATACTCTTGCTCAAGCAAACATTCTTAAGTGTAAGTCAGTTATTTTTACTTAGATAAGACATAGGTTTTGTCCATAAATATGTCATAAAGAGAAGCCCTATTACAAATTATGTCAAATGAGAATATCCTAGAGGGGAAAAAAACATTCCAGTAATGGAATTAAATGTAGTGGTGGTTGTTTGAGTTTTTTGTTATGTTTGTGTTTTTTTTCTAAAGTTTGTATTCAGGTAAATTGCTTGAGAGCTGGTGGAGCATTTTTGAAAAAAATACAAGTAAGGAAAACCAGTGTATTTTTAAATATACATGTAATTATAGTAGATTTTCCTGGAAAAAATGTAAATATGCAATATACTGCTTGGGTCTTTTTCCTGGATATTTTGACAGCTTGCTTTGCTCTTGCTGCAATTTTTTTTTTTTTCTGATGGCGAGGACTCAAATTCTTTAACATTTGGGGGGGAATCCAACACCACCTCTTGCAATAAGTTACAGTTGCCTAGCAGCCAAAGTGAAATTTAGCAGCACAGAAATTATGTGTGGTTTCTCCTGCTTCCAAAGGCAGTAACGGTTTTCTCATGACTAATGAGAACAGGTGCTCAAAGGATAATTTGGTATCCTTGACAGATAATAATTTGGAGAGAGCAGGTACGTTTGGTATACATACAGATTTTTTTGACAGTGTTCTGGACAGTATCAGTTATTTTACTAGATTTGCAAAGCTGGAAGAGAAACCTTGAGCAACCTTGAGTATGAAATATCTCAGAATTTTAATATGGAGTTTAACAAGGTTTCTTAAGGATCAACAAAGCTCTTGTAAATTTTGGTCTTTCTTTTTCTTTCCATTGTGGGACCCTGTTGTCCTGAAGATGTTTTGCAACTGATCTTGTGGAATTAACATACAGTTTTGCACTTGTAATGTTTAGGATGCGGTTAATCGAAATAGGACTTAATGTAGAATAAAATGTATTAATCGACTTAACAATAGAAATTTAACGTATTTTTGAGTGATTTAGTCTCTCATACTCACAATATCCCAAGCCAAATTTCAGCAGTGAAGCACATGCATTCTTCGGTAACAGGATTGTTTTGCAGTCTATTGGTTGTGACATTACAATTTTTCTTAAGATAGTTAAGGAAAGTTTGGTGTGACCTATAAACTCCCCTAGTTTGGCAAAAATAACTAGTGCCATATTTTCCCTTTTATTGTGCTCTGAACTAGTGGAGAAAGGAGGAAGTGTTTTTCAGCCTCCAGGTCTGACTGCACAGGCAGGAACCACAGGTTGTTCCATGTCCTCAGTGGTTTGAGTTTTTTGTTTTGCTTTTGTTTTTTTTATAAGTTTATTAAACCAAGGCCCATGTGAAGACTTGTTTTCATAAGCAAGTAAAATAATTCACAAAAGTTAAAGCAAAATTGTAGTTTCTCAGCATGGGGTTAAAAGATTTCAACAGATACACTAAAGTTTCAGTACAAGGTTTACTGTCATTCTGTTTCAGGAGAGAGAGCATACTTTCTTTTTTTTCTGCTCAGTACTGAATCAGCTTCTAATTCCTAGTCTGAAAATGAGATTTTACCTTACCATTTGGGATTGCTAAACATTTCAGGAACATTACAATGATTATAAGATATCTAATCACATTAATCATGAATTTGCTTTTCTGCATGTCCCTGAGGATCACAGAACAGTAAGTAGTGTTAATAAATTAAGTATACAACTGTCTCCAAAGGCAGATGATTTTTTATTTTATGGATGAAGAAAGTAAAACACAAAGGAGCAGCTGATGACCTCAAAGTGTAGAAATTAGTAGCACACACATACCCCAGCAGCAAGTATGTGGCAGATGAACTTCGTTGTGTGTCCAAGTAGGGCTATGCATCAAGTGGAGGGGGGAATCTAACCTATGCTTACATGATTTTGAAGCGAGAACTGGTAGATACAGCTGAAGAAAAGTTTTGGCATTATCATGGATAGTTCTCTGAAATAATTGACTGACTCTGGACATTGTCAAGAACAAGACAGATGACTATTTTGCTTCTTAAAAAAAAAAAACAACTTTATATAACCACATATTGAGTACTGTACAAAATTTTATTTTTGTATCTTGAGTGTCAGAATGTGGTGGGTTGACCTTGGCTGGATGCCAGATGTCCACCAAAGCCTATCCCTCTCTATCACTCACTATCACCCCCACTCCTCAACTGGACAGGGGAGAGAAAATTATAATGAATGGCTTGTGGGTCGAGATAAGGGCAGGGAGAGATTACTCGCCAGTTACTGTCATGGGCAAAACAGACTTGGTTTGGGGAAATTACTTTAATTTGTTACCAATCAAATCAGAGTAGAATAATGAGAAATTAATCCAAATTGTAAAAGCACCTTGCTCCCACCCCTCCCTTCTTCCCAGGCTTAACTTTACTCCCAATGTTCTCTACCTCCTGCCCGTGAGTGGCACAGGGGGACAGGGAGTGGAGGTTGTGGTCAGTTCATCACATGTTGTCTCTGCTGCTCCTTCCCTCTCGGGAGGAGGACTCATCACATTCTTCCCCTGCTCCATTGTGGGTCTTCATGGGTCCACAGGTCCTGCCAGGAGCCTGCTCCAGTGTGGGCTTCCCACAGGGTCACAGCCTCCATTGGGCATCCACCTGCTGTGGTGTGGGGTCATCGATGGGCTGCAGGGGGACAGCCTGCCTCACCATGGTCTTCACCATGGGCTGCAGGGGAATCTCTGCTCTGGCGTGTGGAGCACCTTCTGCTCCTTCTTCGCTGACCTTGGTGTCTGCAGGGTTGCTTCTCTTGCATATTCTCACTCCTTTCCCTAGCTGAAGTTGCCATTGCACCATTTTTTCCTCCCTTCTTAAACACGTTAGCCCAGAGGCTACCACTGTCGCTGATGGGCTCACCTTTAGCCAGTGGCGGGTCCGTCTTGGAGCTGGCTCGCATTGGATCCATTGGATGGAGGGGAAGCTTCTAGCAGCTTCTCACGGAAGCCACCCCTACGTCCTCTCTGCTCCAAAACGTTGCCACAGAAACCCAGTATGTCAAATAAAGGACAGAGGAAGGCAACAAAAGCAATAAGGATGGGAAACAACTGCCTTACAAGGTAAAAATTGCTGGGAGCTTTCAGTTTTGAGAAAAGGCTGGTGTAGGATAGAGTCAGCATTCACAAAGGAAGTTGGTGGACAATCTATGCCAAACTGTTATTAACCAGATGCTAAAAACAAGAGCGATTTATGAATGTTGTTAGAGATCAACTTAAAGGTTTAAAAAAATGTGGGTTTTTTTATATGAGGATCAGTGATCTTCTATTGTGGGTTTTGTGTGGTTTTTTTTTTTTTTTTAATGGAGACTATGTAGACAGTGTCAACAGGTTCAAAAAATGCATTTGACAAATGGGCAACAGATACCAAACAGCTATTATAGACTATGGGATGCGGTAATCTTCTAATATACCTATTCCAAAAACTGTATGAGTGGAATGGACTACAGAAAGTTATTATCATTTCCTGTTCTTCCTAAGAAGGATCTCATATTAACACTGTCAAGTGTTTGTCTCTGTGCTAGACAGACAACTGAACTGGTGCTGGGAGGCATTTTTCACAGCTTGCAGTCATACTTTCTCATTGCTAGATCAAAAGTTTACTCACTCTATCTTTAGTTTAATTGAGTAGAAAAAGGAGACATTTATCTAGTCAGAAGGGAGTGATGGGGAAGCATCTTACCTTTAACAGACAGTCATTCAAATGTTCATGAATTTGGTTATTTAACAGTACATGTATTTCTGAATCGATGTGTAGCAATGGGGTTTTTTTGTGGTTTGGTTTTTTTTAAGTTCTTGGAAAGGATTTTAGGGTGGAAAGAATTGTGTATACCTTTAAGATCTGTATAAAAGTTCCCGTTTCCTCAACCTGGTCAACAAATGAGAGAATTGCCTTAAGGACTAAAGGGCATAGTCTTACCAAGTTAGGGTATTTGGACAAAGAGAGTACACAAAGCTGCTGAGAACGTACTTTTTAGTGTGTTACTGTAACTGTACGGATCTGTTCATCGCAATTGTTCACAGATTATAAGCTGCTTGCCAGTGTTTTATATGTACCTACTCTTCATAGGGAAGAATTTGGATGCTGCTTCTCTGTTGAGAATTGGACTGTGTTCAGTTATTTTTAATCTTTCATAGGCCTTGGCAGCACATAAATGAATCCAAGGGATCTGTTCTAGATTGCTTTAATCTCCTGTGACAATGATGCGGGCTCTTTCCGGGGTTTCCATAGGAATAGGAACAATGCTTCTCCATTTGAGTTGATGAGATACTGAATGATAATGGAATAGAGTAGGAAGTGTTGAGTAATTTTTGCTGGTTTCTATGGTAACTGCAGCTAGCTTAAGTTCTGTTTATGCCTTTTTTTTAATGACTATTTATTTATTATTGACAACACCAAGGAATGTTTTGCAGGGTTTTTTGCTTTGGATCAAAGGGTGGGCTTCTGCCCGCAGTCCTGTGGGACAGAAAGTTCTTTTACTGTACATATTTCTTTAGCATTGAACTATTCTGTAGCTGTAGCACTTCTGGTTGTCACTACACCTTTAGGATAGCCAGCTTGTGTTTTGTGAAACTCTGTAATTTCAGTGGATCTTTTCTTATTAAAAAAATAATTATGTTTAGTAGTTCACCTAAAATAATAAAAACAAGAACATCCTAATGTCTCAGTACGAGGCAGTATCTAGGACCGAGAAGTTGCTTTTTATCAGTTACGACATTGTCATATGGGAAGAAAGGGGGCTGACTTGAATTCTTTTTTCATCAGCTTGCTTTTAGTTTTAATATATGACAATCTTAAACTTTCTTCTCTGTTAAGTCTCCCATGAAGTGTATGGCTAATCAAACTTAAACAGTATTTTGTCTCCTCAGTTTTACCAGTTTTAAATACTGCTATGTGGAGATAGGTTAGGTGAGCGTAAGATAGGTATACATGCTAAAATCAAATCACGAAAAGCATAAACAGTATGTTTCATAAAAGAATGACACAAGCTATACTGACAATAGGACATAATTGGACGTAAAACCTTGTATTTAAATTCTTAGCTCAGAAAGTGGAGAAAACTAAGTGTGTGTATCACACATGCAATTAATGTTTATCTTAACTAAAATTACTAACTTTTAAAAGCTTTCTTTTTGTAAGCCAGATCTCAGTGTAGTCTAATCTACCCTATTTCTGGGGTGTTTCAGTCAGTTTATAGCTGCTGCTATGGGAATTACCTACCATAAAGTTATCTTCAGAAACTTTCTGCTGTGCTGCAGTGACTTCTGTGACCTCTAGATAGATTGCCATGCTTCTAGAATCTATTTTGATATTATTATAATGTGTGTGACTTTTCCTACAGTGGGAATTAATATACTCTGCTGACATATTTGACACCTACCACTTACCTTAATTTAGGAAAAAAGGATCTGTGGTATCCTATCATTAAAATGAAAAGGAGCAAACACTTAAAAGTCACGTTGTGTTAAGTTTTGAACGGTATGATTATTTGGAGAAAGTCAAGGACATGCTTAGTATTTAGACAGTTATAGCAAAACTGGCTTAGGGAAACTGCTATTGTAGAGGGTGACTTCTGTTACACAAGTCTTTATTGTTGAAAAATATTTGTAAGACTGTATCATTATATTGATGTCAAACATATGTTAGGAAAAGTCCTTGTTACTTCTTTCTTAGATACAGCTAGAGGGAAAGTACAAAAATACAAGAGTCTTCCTTCTGATAAGTGTTGCATCCTCATGACAGGAGTGTGGTGCAGAGAAAATTTACCTTTCCCCTATGGGCTACTAGTAGACAATAGTCAGATATCAAACAAAAGGTACGGACACAACTGTTGTAAATGAAGCATATTGGTAAAGTTCACCAGAGGAGAGGGATAGCTTCCCCTTAAAGCTTTTTACACTATTCCCATGCAAAAGGCTGCTCTGATGATGCAATTGACAGTATTGTTTGTTAAATAGGTTTTTTTCTCTTTACATTTAGTGTATTTAATAAAATTGTGCTTGTAATCGAAACACTGATGTGATAACGTATATTTTTAAAGATGATTCTGCATATATTTTTGTGCAGCTCTGCCATCAGTGATTTGTTCTGTGGTCTGGGGTAAATGGGACAAACTGCTAAGCTCGTGGTGAAAAAAAAAAAAAAAATCTCCATTTTGGTGTTTAGTAAAAAACCCCCTTCATTTCCATATAAAATATTGTATCCTTTTGCTTCTTAAATACTCAGTTTTTTTTTTTAAACTGTTGTTTGATAGTTACTTGAATGTGTACAAGTTTCCTGAGAAATGTTCTTAGCCTATTCTGCTTGGCTTCAGTAGTTTTATGTGGCTCCTTCAATGTGCATTGCTTTGGCACAGGAGGTTCCTCTCTTGTAATTAACGCTTTATTTCAGCTTCAAATGCTGCAGCAGAGACAACTTCACAGCTTACCACTAAAGATGCTGAAAGTCCCACTTTTCCTGAGAAGATCAATGTCCGTCCTGCTGCTGGAAGAATAGTATGCCATTCAGTCAGAAGCAGTTAAAATGCTGGCTACTGACATGCAGAACTCGTACACCTAATTTGACACATTCTCTAGAGAATATATATATATATGTATTTTAATGGTTCTCTTTATTGATAAGGTTCGGAAAGGCTTGGTTCAATCTGAAGTAATAGTATACAACCTACTTGTCTTTCTGAGAAGGAGGGAGCAGGAAATCTAATGGTAGAAACCAGGATGAAGAAGTTGTGAATTCAGAGTTAAGAATCAGGGAATATTAACTGCCTGTTCCATGCGTTTCACCTAGAAGCTGAAAGTTCTCAGGGTCATTTAGAAGTCTACAGCAAAATGCCATGGGGGGTGGGGGGGAACTTGCTTGTCTGCTCTGACTGGTCCTGCTCCCTCCTTCCTAGAAAGAGAGTCTTCATCCTGCAAACGCTTCCCTTCAGCTCGGGATGAGGATAGGAGAAATGTTTGTGTAGG
>NW_010556777.1:121301-125891 GCF_000687285.1 Phaethon lepturus
GGAAGGTGGGGGAAAAGGAGAGCTATTAATATTTTCTCAAAAGGGGAAGCGGCGGGACTTTTCAGAACTTTGAAGCAGTCCTGCTGCTTCTTTCTGTCTTGTGAAGATTGCTTCTATTCAGCATAGCTGCTAGGTGTTATGGTTTAACCCCAGCTGGCAACTAAGCACCTCCCAGCTGCTCACTCACCCTCCCCATCCCACCAGGGTGGAGGAGAGAATCAGAAGGGTAAAACTGAGATAGGGTGGAGGAGAGGATCAGAAGGGTAAAACTGAGAAATCTGCGCACTCAAACAAAGCAAAACCAGGAATTCATTCACCGTTTCCCCTCGGCAGGCAGGTGTTCAGCCATCTCCGGGGAAGCAGGGTTCCATCATCCGGAACGATTACTTGGGAAGACAGAATGCCATTGCTCTGAACATCCTCCTTTTTCCCCTTCCTCCTTCTTCCCCCAGCTTTATACGCTGAGCATGATGTCGTATGGTATAGAATATCCCTTCAGTCAGCTGGGCTCAGCTGTCCCAGCTGTGTCCCCTCCCAGCTGTTTGTGCACCCCAGCCTCCTCGCTGCTGGGGTGGGGTGAGGAGCAGAAAAGGCCTTGACTCTGTGTCAGCGCTGCTCAGCAGTAACTAAAACATGCCTGTGTTACCAACATTGTTTTCAGCACAAATCCAAACCACAGCTCCATACTAGCTACTACGTACATAATTAACTCCATCCCAGCCAAAATCAGTGTACTAGGATAGGTGGGTGAAAAGGCAATTTCTGTAGTAGGAGGCAATGCCTTCTAATGAGCCACTTACTGTGGTCATGGAGAGGAACTCACAAAGCTAACTTAGGCAGGGCAGGTATAGAATGGAACAGGAAACTTAATCTGATTCTTCCTCTATTTCTAGTCCAAACTTCAAAAAACTTTATTTCAAACACAATGTAATTGTTACTGCCTAGAATGAGGATATCACATTAGGAACTAAGGTGAAATGTGGAACCTGATCCTGCCTTGCACAGACAGATGCTCTTCACTGCATGCCAACTAAGACATCCTGTTCTGTCAGATGCCTGCAGTCCTCTCATTGAAAAATATGTGACTCCTACGTACTGTTAAAAAAAACCAATTTATGCCTGTCAGGGTAAAATCTTGCAAAAATTAATTCTGTAGAAACGAGTAGATTTAGTGAGCCATCTGATTGTTGTGATATACAAAAATGCGATACTGTCATGAGCCTGATGTAAAGGATAGTAGAATGTTAAGGTTTTGCATGGGGATGCATTATTTTTCTTTGTTATTGTTAACCATTATATTTAATCCCATAACATGCATTCTGAAGGAATTTAATGTATATTGAGAAAGTATAGCCATGTATCTTGGTAACAAGCAAGAGTATGTGTCAATGCAAAATGTTTGCAATATCTTTGTGAGCTGTTTAATTTTATAATTTGTCCTTTTTAAGTCTGTTCCTCAGGAAAAGGAAGTCTGACCTTGTGACTGCCTTCTGTCAGACTAGTTTTTTAAGTCCTTTTCCGCTACACTTAAAGGATTGTAAAATATTATTGAACATAATGAAGTACATGCAGTTCAGAAGTTCTTCCATATTACAAAACAGCAACATAAATCAGCATGTTAAACATAAAAGGCTTGCATGTCACAGTAGCAGAAATATGTTTTGAGAAACCTGTAGATGTTTTTCTATCAAGCTCTAGAAAATTGTTGTAGTAAAGTTTCCCTGTAGATTACTTTTTCAGATTTGCCTTGTTTTCTTGTATGGCAAATATTGCAGAGTTGTTTTGGGTGAGTTGTTTGATGGTTTTCAGTTTGCTGTGAGCAGTAACTAAGAAAACCAAGCCAACAGTTCACAGCTTTACAGTTGCTGTTCAGTGTTTATAAGTACAGTAGAAAATTTTTAGGGGTCTCCAGACTGGAAGAGATTGTCAGCCACTGGCTTAAATCCATTGGAGGAGTTAGGTGGGCAGAAAACTGTCCTGTCTTTGAAATATTAGCTAGAGGATGTACAGTAGATAGTACAGACCATAAGAGTAACATTTAATTTCCTAAGCATTTTCTGTCACCCTGGAAAAATAACGTGAACAGTGTGATTCAGTAAATGCAGCACAGGCCTGCAAGTTTGACATGGTTTCTGTTTTCAACTGTAACAGTAACTTGGGTGATTTTGAAAATGTAACTAAACTTATTCTTCTTCCTTTGTTTATCTGCAAGTTAGGATTAAGACCAATTACCTATGCTTGTAAAAAGCATTGAAATCAGCTTGTGAAAAGTACTGAAATCAGGAATTCACTTTTAGTAAAATTATTTTTAAACTCGTCCACTGCACATTTTCAGGTCCAAAATACATTTCTGTCCTATATAGTTAAATCCATCTAGTAGTATGAAATATATATATTATGTCCTCTTTATATAAATATGTAAATCTAAACACACATATTAAATTTCTATATCTATATATGAATTATTGTTATTTCTATATTTTGCAGTTGAAGATGGCATATTTGCCTATCAAAATATATTTTACTATACAGGCTCTTTTCCTTAGTGTTTTTGTTCTGCAGTTCTGCTTTTTTATCTCTTTTGGGCCTGATAGGTGCAGACAGATAAACAATCTGAATTTTTCCTTGCCATTCAGTCCATTAGACTTGTTATGTGTTCTCTTTTGGAAAGAGCCTTGGGCATCAACACTAGTTGCTCATGGTCTCTTTATAGCTGATGGTTCTTGATATGAAAAGACCTATTTTTTTAATGATGTAGTTCTGTTGCATATCCAAAACCACTGTTTTAGCTCTACAAATGAAAAGCCTGCCTATGTGAGATATTTTTTTATTTCCCTTACAAGAATGTATCTTGTGGTTAAAACAAAACAAAAAAAAGAAAGTTAAATCTGGCTTTATTAACACTTAAGTTATATTACTAGTTGAGAATTAGTCACATGAGTTAATGCACTGATATGAAAGTACAGGAAGAAGCAGAAGCTGAAGTTTGAAAACTTTTGGTTTGACACAAAGTAAGCATTGAATTGAGAGAGACTTCAGCTTTATCTTACCAAGTATAGTTAAGAATACTGGCATTAGGTGCTTGCACTTACAAGGGAATTGTCTGTTGTCTCAGATTATTTGGGGAATAGGAATGTGTGAAAAAGTTTGGAAAATAACTTTTCATTTTTCCTGCACTTTCGGAATTAGCATGCTAATTGTAAATAGCTTTATTACCTGTTATTAGGTCTTATTCACAGGTACAGTGATGAATATCTAGGAATCCTCTTTCCCATTTTGTTTTAACTAAGGTTTAATATTACAGCAACATCTGACTCTGCATGAATATTGGCATCTAAGTGTTATTTAGGTGTTTATATAAATTTACCTTTATGTAGAATACAAATACTTTGAAGATATGTGCTATAATTAGGATAGTGTCTTCAGTGCAAATTAGGCGTCACAATTTGAGATGGTTTACAAGGTTAGGATATCAACAATAACAAGCTTTTTTAAAACAAAGAATATCAGTGTGAAATAAAATACAATACATTAAATAGAGCTATGTATAAAGAGATTAGGCAGTTCATGTTTTTATTTCACTGATAATATGTTCATATTCCCATTGGGTAAACCCTTGTGTCTTTGAAAAAAACAAAACTGTTAGCAATCTGTTAGGTATAAAAATTATTCTAAAAACCAATGGAGTTAAATAATGAACTGCGTCTAGCCACTAGAAGGTTTAAATGATGTTTGCATTTTTGTTTGTTGGTGTGAAAGAACTTTTTTAACCCCCCCAAACTTGCTATGCAATTCGGGAACCTCATTTATTCCTTTTGTGACTTCAGTATAATGCCGTTATTGTCAGGAAATTTCATCAAATTTCACCAGTAAACACAGGAAGCATAGAAGAAAGAGGCTTAAGACGCTACTGGTATGCAGATTTGTTTGACCGATAGAGTTTTGAGACCATTGAGAGGTTAAACTGAGCAATTTTCAACACTTTTCATACTGAAATGTATTACAGTGGAATGCATTTATGCTGTCTTGCTTGCCCAGAAGAAAAAATGAAGTATTTTAAAAAGTTATACTGTAATCAGTTCCAAGTATTGTGGCTCTCTTGGTGCGGCTGGGGAAGAGGTGGAGGGGGGGTTGTGGGGGGATGTGTTTTTTTCTTTTATTTTATTTCTTTGTTCAGTGATGTCTTTGCAGTAAATTAGGCATCACCGTTTGATATTTGCTGGATTCAGATTTCAAGATTCCCAAACTTCAGCAAATAACGTCCATGTGAACTGTATGAAGATTTAATATGTAGTTGCCATTAAAAAACTCTACAAACAGAATTTTGATAGGCATTGGCAAAGCCATGTGTTTACTTCATGGGAGCTGTGGAGGCTGGTACTGATGATACTATATTTCTCTAGACTTTTACATTGTTCTTATCTTATGAGTGTTTCAGCCAGTTCACTTGGTACTGAAGTAAGGCACGCTTTTCTGTTCCTTCTGATGTGATAGCACCGCATACAATTTTAAATACGCTGAACTGACTGCTTCTCTCCTTGTTAGTCTATTTATTGCGAATGAGGGACTTAATGCTTTTTGTTAGCGGTT
>NW_010556777.1:125922-139897 GCF_000687285.1 Phaethon lepturus
CCTTGAACTTCCAAAGCTCTTGCTCTTTCCTGTTCTCTCATCTGGACCATATTTTCTTTCTGTATTGAATGTGTCATATGGTACCAGACGGGAAGGTTTCAATGGTCAGTTCAAGGATTCTGTTTCAGATGAGGAACTGTGTTTCTGTGTCAGGTTAACTACCTCACTTTCATTGTAAAACTGGCCTTTTAACTTTCTCCTATTTCTTATCTTAAATTTATGGTGGATAAGAGGAGTAAATTAGCAGCAGAGATGACTGTTTTAAAGACTACTCCACAAAATCACGATTTCAATAAATGTTAGGTTATCTCCAGTCTAGGAGAGCTCATCTGAGAGAGGAGAAAGGGATTTGCTTGTCAAGGAAACTTTTTGTAGGGGCTCCTAATCCACTAAAGATAATCAGAGTTGTCTTCAACTGAAAGGCAGTGAAATGCAGGAGCTGGATAGTGTCTATTTTACTGTTTCCAAGTCCTCAGTAGGAGTGGGGTGAGCCTGGCAAGGGAGTAAACCTGCTGTCTTATATGTTGGCAGACTCTATATAAGGACAATAAAAGGCACTATTAGCCTTAAAAGTGCAGTTCGTTCATGAGATTAGTCAGTCTGAAGTGTGCTGTAATCTCTTGTGCTTTAGCTGTAAGTAGAAACAAACAATAAAAAGTGTATTTTGACAAATGGTGACTTGCTCTCATACCTCAGTTTAAAAAGAAAGCAGTGCACCTTTGCCTCTCTCACACTTTCAGAAAGCTTGTGTGCATGCCTCTTATTTCCTAATATAGTAAATTTTCCACAATTTTATTCTTGTGTATGATATAAAGTCCTTCAGTTTCTCTAACAAATGACAAAGTTATGTCCAAGAATTCTGGTTTAGATATTAAATGAAATGATAACAAAGGAAGAGAGTAAGTGTCTCCTGATCCTCTTTTATTTGGCTTGGTTTCAGCTCGAGAGATGTAAAAAGATGGTTTAACACTGCGCAAAAATGAATATCTGACTAGAAAGAATTCAGCTAAAACATGAGTTTCACTTGGAAACCTTGATTAAACATGAATGTGAATAATTAGTAGTTCTACTGTTTTATCTTTCATCTTGTACTAGGACCAAAGTATTATTGAGTACTTTTCTCCATTTTTGGATGTTTTCTACTTTTTAGACTAGAGGGCAAGTATTTTGAAAATAAGAGAAAAGCTGTTTTGCTCAATGTAAAAAACTAAGTTTTTTGCTCAACTAAAAAAAGCTTAGAAGTGTTTGGTGCTTTTTTTATTTTGAAGTAATCCATTTTACTATTAAACTGTTCGTGTAGAGAAAGGTGACAGGAGTATGTCTGCCATAAGCAGTTAGTTCAAAGTGCTCTTGAAACACAGTCAAGTATTGCAAAAACAAAATACATGTCATTATTTGCTAGCAAAAAGAAAAAAAATCTATAACGCTCAATTTAGCTTATAGAATTGTTGACAAATATGTTATTTGAATTACCTTTCCCTGCTTACTGCTTTGGGTTAAAAAATGCATCGTGTGGTTCATTATGAAAATGTCAAAAAATAGGTCACAAGGGGAAAAGAAAAATCTAAGGAGCTGTAAAACTGAAAGCATTTTAAAACAAAAAGTTAAATTTGTTTCAGCTTCTGGGTCAAATTTTGGTCTTGTCCATATCAGTGTGATTTAATGGAAGTTAGGGCAGTCAATCCATATTTACACTGGTTTAACTGAGGACAGATGTAGTTTGCTATTTTCAAGGCTGAAAATAACATATTTGGAAGAACTCGTTCCTGTCAGAGTGACAAATAAAACTTTACCAGAACTAGAGACACCTGCCTTCTTACAAGAAATTTAAAGACTTATGTATGTGCAGGCATATTGCTAATGTGAAACTAGATGTGGGGTGTTTCTTGCAGGAAGATGAATAGGCTTTAGAATTAGCAGAAAATCTTGCCTGCCACAATCCTCCAGGGAATTTTCTGGGCTCAAGGGCAGATGCTGTTGAATAGAAATGAAATCCTGTCAAGCCTTCCCCTTGGCAGGACCAGATATGCACATACAACTCATATTTAATGGTAGTAACAGTTGTAGGTTGAGCAAAAATTTGGCTGAAGCATCTTATGTGTTTGGAGACATTTTATATGGTTCTCTTATAGCCCTTCCAGGTTTCTAGACATCTTTGCAGTTTTGGAATGCCATGATCTTATTTGTAGACCCTCTGTATGAGTTTCAAGATGGGAAACTAATGCTGGAAACTTCAGTAAAATTTTTCAAACTTATCAGTGAAGTTTTTTCTGATGTGTATCACTACAGAATTATATTTTCATTCCCAAGCCTTAATTGTATCTCATTCTGGTAAGCCTTGCCTTTTTTTTTTGTTTGTTTTGTTTTGGTAAATGATATGAAATAAATAGTGAGCTGTTCCTTTTCCCATTTTTGTAGGAAGATAATGTGAACCAGTAAGTATCAGAAAAGTATTGGTTCTCATACAGTTATCTAATTGTGTGTTTTGTGCCTGCAGACTGCTGAAGTGAAGGTCCATTAAATGTATGAATCTACTTATGTGGAAATAATAGATCAGTGTGATAGTTATTCCCAAGGGCAAAAGTATGTGTATAATAGTACAATACATATAGTGTTTCAGTACGTATATTCTCAAAAGACAGCAAAGGAAACATAAATTCATGATTCTGTACATTTTTTGTTGATTTCAGTGGGAACAGGGTTTAACCATAATATGAAGTTATTTAAACTGTATGCATAGGTTTTAAAGTATAAGGATTAGATTTGGTTAGTGTTCTGAAGTAGTACTTGCTCATTTGCACTACAGTGAGACAGCTCCCTGCTTAAACGCAGAATCTGATAACTTGATTTCTTTTTTGACTTTGTCATTACACAAATTGCTAGATTTCTTCATTTCCCGATCATATGTATAATGCAGAGATTGTGATACTTATGCATTTCTGTAATGCACTTAATAATTTGTTAAGAAAATACTCAACAGAAAATTTACATGGATAAATAAACATTACTTTGAAGTTTGTCCATTTTAGAAAACTTTGTAGCAAATAATTGAATTTAAAAGTAATTCCGTCTCTATTTATGAATGAGTTGAATGCAGGGTGTTGCTTTTCATTTAAAATTGTTAAAAGCATTGATGTGAAATCACAGGAAGGAAGAGCTTTGGAAATGAGTTTAATGATTTGCATATTGCACATAATTTTTCTTTTGCTATCCTATAGGAGTAGATATGGGACAGTAAGGATGTTTTTCTCTATTGCCATACTGATTACCTTTAAACTGGCATGGATAAATCAATATTTAGTAATAAATAAGCAAAGATTAATTTTAGTATTGCAATGACAAAAAATTATTAGGTCTATTGACAGATCCAGTGCTCTGCGGAATGTTTAAAAAAAATGCAAGTCTTGTAGGAAATGTTGCCTATTTTCCTAGTACTGCATGGTGTATTATCTATTTGTCTATAGATAAGATTTTTTCCAGAAAACCTTTTAATACAGCCATGTACAGACCTCAGTACTGGTGTCTAATAAAGCAAGGCCAAGGGAAGCTGTAATGCAAAGCTTAATGCTTGTTTTTTTTCCTTTCCTCAAAATATTTTCATTTCATAGTTATACAAAACTATGTTATTAATGTGGCCATTGCAGCAATGAAGTCTCATAGTATTTCAGTGAAGAGAGACATCAGTTAGAAATAAAAAGACTTTCTTACGTGGGAGGCATATTTCGGCTTAATAAATGGTAGTTGGAAATTAAGTTAGAAGCAAAATGAAAATTATATTCTGTTTCTTGTCCTACTGTTGCTAGAGTCTCCCATATTTAACCAGGTTAAACCAGTTGTCTGGAAAAGGTAGTACATTTTGTAAGGAAAGCATTATATTAGTGTCAACATTTTCTTTTAAAATCAATAGACCTGGTAATGCGTTAATTAACATAGTAAATTGCAAAACATTTCTTTTGAGAAGTATTTTGAAATAGTAACATGAAAAGACTATCAATCCACTGATAATATTATGAAATACCTTGACAACATAATGATTTCAATTAGCTGTGATTGGGAATTCAACTTGCACTGATGTAAAATGCCACAGAATCAAAGTGGCATAACTTAACGTTCTGACAGGTATGTAACACTGCTTCATCTGAGTTACGTGTACAAAGACACAACCTAGAAAGTTGCTTCTAGATGGAGGCAGCAGTATTTGACTTTTCAAAGCCACATCTTACGTGGTTATATGCCACCATTTATGGAACAGAGTAATCCACTGTAGCTTGTTCAGTTGGATGATGACCACAGAGCACTGAGCCATCACTTTAGAATCACTGGCTTTATTATTTGTTTTCTCCTCCATCCCCCAGAAGAGTAGTCAAGAGCATGAGGGATAAAATGTCTATGCTTACAGGTGTCCTACTACAGGTGCAGTTACTTTGAAAGTTGTCTTCCCAGGAGAATCTACTTCTAATAGCAAAACCAGTTACGTAGCGCAAACTCTTTTTTTTAACAGCAAGATACGCTAATGTAAAACTAGTTCATTACGGTAAGAATGATCAATTATGTAACTTCTGGGTATTAACTTCGAGCAGGTGATAAAGTTCTGTTGTGTTCTTCAGTTTTAACACACTCAGGTTATATCTTAGTTTGAAGGAGTGTAGAATGTTTAACAACAGCAAAAAAAAAAAAAAATCCTTTTTCTTATTCCTGAAAGACAGAGATAGTGTCAAAATGTGGTGGGTTGACCTTGGCTGGATGCCAGGTGCCACCAAGCCACTTTATCACTCTGCTCCTCAGCAGGACAGTGGGCAGAAATTAGGATGGAAAGGGAAAAAAAAAACCAAAACACGTAACCAAACACGTGAGTCAAAATAAAGGCAGTTTATTAAGCAGAAAGGAAAGGCCATGTGCAGAAGCAAAAGAAAAAAAAATTAATCTCTACTTCCCATCAACAGGTGAGTTCAGCCATTTCCTGGGGAGCAGGGCTTCAGTATGTGTAGCGGTTGCTCCAGAAGACAAATATCAGAAAACTAATGCCCCCCCCTCCCACCTCCTCGTTTCTCTTAGCCGTTATTGCTGAGATGACGTCATATGGTGTGGAATATTGCTTAGGTCAGTTTGGGTCAGCTGTCCTGGCTGTGTCCCCTCCCAGCATCTTGCCCACCCCCAGCCTACTGGTGGGGGGAATGTTGGAGAGACAGCCTTGATGCTGTGCGAGCACTGCCCAGCAGTAGCCAAAGCACTGGTGCGTTATCACGAGTGTTCCAGCTACTGGTACAAAGCGCAGCACTGTGAGGGCTGCTATGGGGAAAATTAACTCCGTCTTGGCTGCACCCAATACACAGAGTCATGATATATGAACTTTCAGCCTGCATATGAGAGGCAGAAATATCTACCAGCAGAAGAAAGAAAGAAAGAAAGAAAGAAAAAAACCCCAAGACTAAAGGTTTTCAATGAAATGAATTCTTCCCTCATATATCTTTCTTTTCATATATGCGTTATTTATTACATATGTTTCTCTTTGTATTTGTTGTTTATATAGCTGCTCTCCTGTCTTAGCAGTCTTATTTAACAAATGTTGAATGGGGTTGCTGTTCAAATACAACAGAAAATTTTAAGCTCTTAGTGTTTTACAAATGCCCTATGTAAAAGAAACCTTGTCTAGGTTTAAGAAACAAATATATATATATATAAAAAAAAAAAGATTTTCATGGTGTCTCATAAATCAGAGCTATGCTTTGCTAAGCACTACAAAGACACAAGCACATGAATAGATGCTTTCCTAGAGAGATTTCAGTTTGATTAATATGGAAAGAGGATATGAGACCCAAACTCAAGTTCTGTACTTGAAATTTACCCAGGAAGTCAGTACCAAAATTCAGAAGTGAATATTAATTCAATACTCATTAAAGAGTATTGAATTAAAGATCATTAAAGAAAGTTGAATTCTCCCTTTTTATGATCTCATGCTACACCAGTTTCAGAAGCTCATGACTGCATTCAGTCATTTAGACCCTACTGAGGGTCAGTTGTTAAATCTACTTAGCCAAGTTGTGCTAATTGGAAGAAATCTCGAGTTCTGGTAGTTTGTTTTGCAGTACTAAGGAAAAGGGAGTTATGAGTTCCTTTCATTTTGAAGGAGACCCGTCACTGAAAAATAAAATCTGTGACATCCCCTTTTCCAGCTTTACATGGCAGCAGGATAAGTTGGAGATAATTAATGTCTCAATTTGCATCCCAGGTGGCTACTTTATGATTGACTTGCTATGAAGCTGACTTGGATGAGGCGAAATATCTCAGGATCTATAGCCCAGACACATTATCATGAAAGTGTTTTTTTTCCCTAGCCTTTTCAGAAAAAGTAACCTGCCTTCAAATAGCGTTACCTCTAAATAGCGTGCCTGTCCAGTTCTGTCAGATTGTATCAAGGAAACTTTTGTTTTAGCTTTGTTTGGAAGAGTGATATTATTGCATAACAGTAGATGTGGTTCCTTTTTTTAATGTGTGAAAAAATTAATAAGGTTAGAATAAGCCAAAACTTTTGTTATTCTACCTGCTTAAGTAATTTCTTAGGCTTTGAAATATAGAAATGGATTGTATCCTAAAAAGTTTTTTAAAAAAACCCTAAAAACAAAATAAAAGCAAGCCCCAAAACACCAAACCAAAAAACTTCAAAAATACTTTGGAATACAAGCCATGGAAGCAAATCCATACGAATGTACTTTGACCTTCCTGCATCATCCTGCTGCGTGTGTTAAGAATTTCATTCTCCTTCTCTGCCTACGTTCTTGACGACTTGAAGTGAACTTAGTGCTGCTTGTAAATAAAGTAGCTGTTTGGTAAGGGTTTTAAGCATGTAGAAAGTAGAAATTCCAAGATTATCTCTCAGGCTTTCAAGCCTACCATCACACAATTAATTTTTTGCTGCGTTGTGAAGAGACAATGATGGAATGGATGGGAGTGCTGCACAATGAGTTTGAGTGTGATGAGGGGAGAATGGTATTTTTTTCTTAGTGTTTGCTTTGTAATACTCTTCAGACAGGTTTTGTTTCCCTAGTTTTTGTTACGGTAATAGTCCCTTATTTACCTTGTTACTTTTTAGCAATTGTATTTTAATGCTGAATTAAATACAGCGGAAGTGGAGAGAAATAGCTGTCTCCTTCTGTATTGTATGTATGCGAATGTGGAGGCTGTGGTCCTGACCTGGCACTAGCCTAGAATTCCAGAACAGGAAACTTCAGGTTCTTGACTTGATGTTGAAATCTAGTTTTAATGTAGAGAGATATTCTTTTGATGAATTAGCATTCTTCAACAGCTACAAAATATTTTATTCAATTACAATGACCCTTTACTAGAAAGATTTGCAAGGTGTGTTTTGAAGAAGGGTGAGAACAATGTCATTTGATTTCTACTGACTGTACTTAAAAGGAAAACTGCATCAAGGATGATCTAGGGATGTTTCTTCCCCCGGCCTGGCAAAGGAAGAAGAGATTTTGAGACTTACAGGCTGGTGTTTGTTATTGTTTAGCTAACATACTGTGATTGAAGAACATGGCAGGAATATTAGTGGTCTTTTCTGTCTATTGGAACCACTTTCCAACTACAGTAAGGACTTGCAATTGTTCTCTGAAAATATGTATTTTCTGTGAACGCTACATCTGAATATGGAGTTACTAAGTAGCTTTTTGTATCTTTTAATATATAAAGATAGAACTGATAGAACAGCTGCACTTCCTTAGGGAGATAATTCTGTAATTTAAGAGGCTGCAGCAGAGGGATGGGCTTGTAATCCTCAGCCTCTGAATTTTATCTGCTGGCTAAGAAATTTATGTATTACCTGTACCTTGATACTAAGCAGATTTAGAGGTTTTTTATCTTCTTAGCTTTAGATTTTTCCTATCATGTTTAGCGGTGGCATGAAGCTAAAGCATTGATTGAATCACAAATTGTATGTGTGCAAAAATATCCTCAAGGTCTTTAGTCTGTTGCAACTTCTAAAAATGCTTTTTGAAACAAAAGTCACTTGCAATTTGTTTAAAATCTAGGGACACTGGTAGTTTGAACTGAGTTTTCCTGTGCAGAATGTCTGTTGTGTTTACTACCCAACGTTAAAGTTCTAATAACAGGTGAATCATGAATGTAGTCTTTAGAACAGCTTTTACTACCTAGTCTGGTAACGCAGTACAGCAGCGTACTATTTATCTCCTGAACTCGGGAACAATTTGGAGAAGGTAATCTGTGATTTTTTCTAATCAAGTGGAATATTTTAATGCATAAATGCAAAAAGACAATTAAGAATGTAATGGATTTGTGTACTATGTTTTAGTTTTCACTGTGTTTAATGTTAAACTATCGTTCAGCAATAGTTCCATTATCCTTCTGTGCGGCAGATGATAATTTGTACAATTTGCAGAAATCTTTGACAAGGTGTTTATTCGAAGCAAGTAATAGAAATTTCCAAGAGTCTTGGCAACTCGTCACTTAGTTTTTCAGCAGTCTAATACCGTATCTAAAGGATATCCAATGTGCGTAGTCTGAAACATTGACAAAAGAGCTAGGACAAATCTGCTAGTTTTATGAGGGCAGGCCGGGTTCTTTTGATATCAGTCACTGCTGCAAGTGAAGGTATTATCAGAGGTGCTTCTGGGTAGCTGTCAGCCTAGAGTGGTGAGGAAAAAAGTGCTTCTTGCTCAGAAATTGAATAAGGGTGACAAATACATTCTGATACATTAGGAACAGAAAACTCCCTACCAAATTTCCGTGACTAAAAATTACAGTGAAATATATTTCAAACTTATATTTTACATGCAAATATTAAATGTCATATAGTCTTTAATAATAAGGTATTTGGAAGAATCAATTTTTTAACAGTAGTATTTGGATTCCAGTGAAGTAATTAAATAATTTCAGCAGTATATTTATTTATAAATTTCTAAATATAAAAAAGTATATATAAAATATATATTATGTGTAATTATTCTTTTAACAAAGCTTAGATATTTAATAACTTCTTACGTCTTTAGGTCATTTCCTCAACATTTGGTTTAGTTGGTATTCCATTCAGATGACTGAAATTGTAAGAATCCTTCTATTGTAGATTCTATGCATTAAGGAAATTTAATGATGGTACCTGATACTATGACAGTACTATTTGCTTATTTTTTTAACCACCTATTCAAACACTTCATCATATGCAGAGAGTTATGTTAATGTCTCTCAAAGCGAAATTATCAGAACTTGGAGAGAAATATTGCATTGCAGGCTTGTGCTCATCAGTTCTTCGGTCATCAAGTCCCTATTGCCTTGCATTAGCACAGTTATCCCCACTACTAATCTAAGTACTCATCAAATATTTAAGGACAGTACTTCCTTGGTCACACTTTCCAAGTTTTCCAACATCTCATTTCCTTTGCTGCAAGAAGTGTAATTCTAACATTTCATTCTTTTGTTTCTATCCATTCATACTTTCCATATGATTTTATACTGTCAGGTGAGTTCCTGTCTTTGTTACCTTTTGTCTTCATCAGTGTTACATTTCTTTAAGTTGCATAACACGAGTTTGATATTGTTTCACTTTTATGAATAATCTCTTTTTATTCTTTTTTCCCTTTAAAAAAAATTCATTAAACTTTTTTTTTTTTAAATTGCGTATAGAAGCCTCTGCATTGGAATACACTAAAAAGTGCTAGCTCTGAACCTCGATAAGTTTAAAGCTTCTTGTCCATTTTTTAGGCTGAACAAGAAGGCTTAAAGATCTTTGAACACTTGTAAACATTTGAAATATTCTTCCTTGTCTTAGGTGGATATGGACATAGGGAAGGTGTCATGAAGAAAGGTGGTTGTTTGGACTTGCTAGACTGGTGATACTTGATGGCTTAGTAAAGGCTTACAGGTAACGGTTATAGGAAAAAAAGCTTAAGCTTATTTCTCTGGGGTTCACGTGCCCATTCATTGTACTCTGCCAGAGCCACCACCCACATCACTGACCCCCACTGATCCTGAGAGATGTTTACAAGACCCGTGGCCAGTTGCACAGTAACACGTCACGTTTGGCCCCTATTGCTTTTTGATCCCATCCACTTCTTGGGTAAGGAAAAGGGGGATGATCCTTCCAACTGAAAAGTGTTCATTAAAAAATACAAATGTAATCTGTATTCAAATTCCATGCTGATTTTTGTGGATGGCATGCAGGTGAGACTGGCAGCATGTAAGACACGCATGCATTTCTTCCTGTTTGGACTAATTTAGAGAATCCTATGCAACTTTTAGAATATGCTGCTTTATTTCCTTTCCAGTCTGACTTCACATCTTCAGTGGAACTAATTTAAATATTACAGCTTGCTGATTTTCCAGTTTGTGAACAGCTGGAGCATCATATCTGTTCCAGCTCCTCTATTCCACCTTTTTTCTAGCTTGACAAATTTGTAAATATTTTCAGCCTGTTTACTTGACACTCTTAGTATTAGAGGAGGAAGGCAGAATTAGATACAAGCCCTTAAAAAGATTCTTAAAACTAAAAGCTTATACTATTACATTGTTTTTTCAATTCCTGGTTAGTATTAAAAAATTGTTTCTGAGTTGGCAGAAAGTTTTCCTATTATGCTGAGTTCATCTGGATCTTGCTGTTTGCTGTGGTGAAACTAAATAGAGCTTGATTCTTTTGATTATCAAAGCTGAAGTAACTGCTTTAAGATGCAAATGCGAGTGAGTAATAGGTACTGTACTGAAATTCTGGAGTAGGAAATACAACATCAAGACAGGATGTCTTAGTGTCTCACTGAGAGAGTATGTATGTGTAGGACCTAGAACAGTATGGCTTCCACATGGTTGAATAATACAACCTATGATAAGAAACTTTTAGTCCATAATTTATTAGGCTACGATATGGTAGGGTGTCCACTGCTGTAGGTTGAAGTGGATGTTTCATCATAGTCTCTACGTTGGCTAGTAGGACTTACTTGGATAGGAATAAAAACTAAGCATCTCCCATACGAAAGAGTATATTTAATGGCTGAATGTCTGTTTTACTTCAGAGTTCAATGTTTGCACATGGTGCCATGTGGGAATTGGACATTTTTCCATTCCTTCTTAATAAATTCTTCTCAATTTAACTTATTTATTGTTACCATGTGCCTAAAAATGTCGAAAACCTTGTGCCTTGAAGTATAGATAATCATGGCAAAACTCAGTTGTACCTTTCTTTGAAGTCATGTCTGGACATGCCCAAATATTCTGAAGAATCTCTTGTCAAAGTGATATAAACTATTTTAGATTTTTTTTTTCCTGTAAATAAGAAGGAACACCACCTATCTAATTGCGCTCCAAGCAAAATGTGAAATCAGTGATATAAAAAGGGTAGACTTTAATCTGTGATGTACCTGGTAATATCCCTACTATATCTCTAATGCCACATTTATCCCTTTCCTTTCCATAAAACATTATGAATGATATGAAATAGAAATATATCTTAACTTTGTATATCCCTGGATGTAAGGAATTGATGTTAATTTGACTTACTTGACATTTAGTTTAGTTTAATTATGGGAGGTCTCTCTTGGTAACTATCAGAGAGTGTACATGGCTGCCTCATTATTTTGCTGTGATAGTATGTGGCTGTTGTATTATTTCTATTTGCTCATTCTCTTGATGCTTGTTTACTCATGGCCCTCAGGGAAAGCAAATAATAAATCTGCAATAATTTTTCCAGAAGCAAAAAAAAAATCTTCATGTTTTCCTGTTTTCAATGCTGACAAAAGCCAGTGAAATTGAGCTACTTTATAATATGACTTCAGCATAGCTGGGATGTATTGATTTGAATTTGATTTGGAAATCCCACCTTAAATTCTTATGAAACAAGGATTTCTAGAAATGACACACTGGAAGTGGATGTTTCCATGTAATACACAAAAGAACATTTGAACTTCTTTTGGAAGTCACTAAATCACAGTGCTTTAGAGTTCCTTGGGGAAGCTGCAACACTCTGCAGCAGCCATGTGTGGGTTGTATGATGTGGGAACAGAAAGCTGCAGCTAATGAAAAAGCTGATGCTGCATTAGTCCCCATACAAGAAATTTGTACCTGTGTACCCCTACAAGTTGCTGTTAGCCTGCTGTAACTGCTGTCATTCCTGTAATTTTTGTTGGGTTGCAACACAGAACAAAACCTTCCAATAATTGGAAGGTGGTTGGCTGGTATTCTAAAGTGACTCATAAACTGATTAAACAGAGACATAGAGAGGGCAGTTCTAATGATATGATAATTAGGGCTTCCAGTTATTGCAGCTAAAATTTACATTGGTCTTTCATGAGGTAAATAACATGGGTTATTAAAGAATCTTTTCGTTTTCAAGTGAGTAGTACCACATCGTTATAGAACAATTCGAGGCGCTCAAACATCAGCATTTGCTACACACATATCTATATCACACAGAATGGATCTACAGTCTTAAGATGGATGTTTTTAATTTCATGATACTTTCAAGAGCTGATAATCTGTTCTTCCTTACATCTTGTGACACTATAAATCTGAATTAATTTAATTGAGTTCAGTGGCGTTCCAGCTGTATAAAACTAGGTAAATATTAGAACATGACTGAAATTATAAAATAAAAATATTCATATATATAGAAAAGTTCAATACATGCAGCACATTCGAACAAAGGTGGTCATATTAACAAAGATAACAAAAATTAATATTGTCTCCCAGGGACTTTTGGTGGAGTTTTACGAGGTTTGGTTCGTTTTTTGTTTTAATCCGTAAAAGTAAGTATGCATTTGTTCTGCAATGGTTTACTATGATCTTTGTAGGGAAACAGAACATGTCTTTTCATATATGTTCCCAAAATATGAAGTTCCATGACACTCTTCCCCGTCCCTCCCCCACAAAAAAACCACACCAATAAAAACAAACTAAACCAAACCCAAAACAACCCCCAGACAACTTCCTTGCAATTTCTGTTAGTGATGCTCATTAAAATGTACAATATTTCAAAAGATGGGAAATCTTAGGTCTTGTCTGATGTCTTTCATGATGATTTAAAATGTACATATGGACTAAATTCTAGATGAATACCTGGTGAGCATGATGGTCACAGGATGCAGCTTTGTGGCCTTTTTGCGGTCCTTAAAAGCACCACATCCTGCCTCTTTCTGGCAGCTGGGAGGTCAGGAAATTAAAAGAGAGTTTCATGGTTCTTCTCTTGCTTTCAACACCCTTGAATAACGTTTCGTTGCTTCCTCACACATCACTGGTACCCTGCTTCACTTCCTGTGGCAGCCTGCAAAAAGGATTTTTGAGAAGAGCTGTTCTCAATTTTTCCAGTTCAAGTTTATCACTAATATAATGCATCATCTCATTAAATGCTGTTTCTTGCTAGACCGATAGAGAAATCCTGAATCGCACCACTATTTCTTAGGGTTAACATTTGTGCAGTTAAAAGCAGTAAGTTGATATTTAATTACAACATCCCGCACATACAATTTTAACTTCTGGTTCCCATCCCTAGTGTAGAAAGAAGGTAAGAGTTCTAAAGTTCTGAATTTTATAGCTTTTTTTTTGGTCATTTTAAGCACTCTATTATCTTGAGAACAACAGTTGAAACTGCAAAGGGTAACTTTGATAGGATATGTACAGTAACTACACTTTTATTCTTACTAGCTCTTTTCAGTCCTGCATTAGTAATGAGGAAAATGCAATGCCTGCATATTATTTAAGACTGTAAAAATATATGTATGTCTTCCAAAAATCTGAAATTTTAAACTGTTTTCACCTTCCAATAATCAGACATAATTTAGTTTGCATAACTGTCTTTTTATTCTCATATAATTCTTCCAAAATTTTATGCTAGAATTCCAGTCCTTTTAAGAACAGTAATAACTTATTCCACCTGGACACTCACAAGTCTATGGGGCTGGATGGGATCCACCCAAGAGTACTGAGAGAGCTGGCGGAGGAGCTTGCCAAGCCACTCTCCATCCTTTATCACCAG